>NW_026915780.1:4610000-4782500 GCF_034315485.1 Pezoporus occidentalis
AGAGAGAAGTCCATCCACATGATGGATTAAACATTTTCCTTGTAAACGAAGATACAGTCCTTTGGACAGATAATTTTCGGACAAAATGAATTGAACCATCTTGCTGTTATATTTAGCCTCTAATCCCCTAGAAGTGCATTTTTGACCAATCTCGCTTTCGTTTTGTCATGCTTTACAGATTGTACCAACAATTCAGCAATGCCACAGTAATTGAAAACTGAATAAAATTTCCCATCTCGATTTATTTGTGTTTTGTTCTGCAATGCCATTTTATTATTCTAGTCATTTAACTTCTGGAAGGTAACAAAATAACAATAACTATGGAATTGCTGCATTTAATTGAACATATAATGCAAAGTTGCTGTTTCTCAAGGTATTTTGCACCCTTTGCTTCCAGCACATTTAATTATGTATGAACTCTCCAAAAAAAAAAGAAAATCCTCTCAAATAATGTGAGTCGTCTACTAGGAGGGAAGATTTAAAGATGATAAATGTTATTTAGAGTCACTATGATATGATTCATATTGTGATGCGATTGGGAACAATATTAAAACCCACCAAGGCTATTATACCTAAATTTTTGTTTCAATTCATGCAATATTGCTGCTGCTTAATATGATTTCTATTTACTTCTTTCCATTGTTAGTGTTTTATTGAGGTTGTGTCAGCTTTATCAAGCTAATCTCTGCTGCAAATGGAGGTCAGCAGAGCCAAAGCACTGGCAAAAAGCCTGTCTCCATTATATTCTACTTGGTATGAATTTACTCAAAAATCCTCTCTAATATAAACTCTTTCTTCACTATTCTTCAGTTCTAATATTTCTACCTGCACAAACCCTGAACAGCTTGATATTTAAAAGCTATATAAACTCTCCCAATCATATTTTATATTCTTTTTTTATAAAGAGGTACTGTACCTCATTTAAAGTAACAGTGAATGTGTTCATCAAAAGGTTTAAAACCAAGCAATCTTGGCCATCAATAAATGAATTTCAGGTAATTAAAATTCTAACTTAAAAACATGCACAGCTACTCTTAATGACAATGACAGCAAGTCATTAATTTGTGTTCTTCTGGTGTCAAGGGTGAGGTAAGTAGTCCTGTCATGCCCTTGCTAGAATATAATTTGGCAAAACAGGATATTGTAGAAGCTTTATAAATCTTATATCTCTATTTCTCCTTGTACTGGTCTAGGGAATAATGAAAAAGAGTGACACATAAATTTACCTACTAAATGGGGTATGCTCTCTCTCTTGAATACCCAACGTAACTTCCATTAACATTAGTATAAAATATACATGCACACCAGGATAGCCTCCCAGATATCCAGAGGTCTAGAATACGAACAGAACTATATTCCCTCTAGTAGCTGTCAATTCATCCCAGACCACAAGGATGTATTTTTCTTTTCAGTTTGAGTTCAACATTGAACCTAAAACATTTGCATAAAAATAACTACAGCTAAACTGCAAGGGAATAAACTGTACATCAGAGAATCTTAAATCTTTTTTTGGTTTAAGATGTTAGGTTTGCATAGTTCTATTCACAGTTTAAAATCAAAATAATACAATAAAAAACAAACAAAAGCCCTCAAAAACTGTATTTTTTTAGGACTTTTTGCAATAAGTTTCTAAATATGTTATTGGAGAAGTGATTGAAATCTGACAAAAAACACAACGTTTTATAATAATGTCCTGCAGCAAAAGTATGGCACCAATAACTAAACAATACTTTATCACCTTTGCCACTCTCAACAGCTCCCATTAATACCGAGATCATAGTGTTAGGCCTTCTATTCCCCAGCTGACCATGTTAGTGACAGCCAGGGCTTAGGCAATGACATTGAAAAATATTTGCAGTGACACAGCCACAAATCACTACGAGACAAGTTTAAAACTCAATATTCACTAAACTTGCATCTGCTCTTTTCTTGTTAGAACATCTACAACACATTTATTATAGGCTGAATTCCTCTAAGAATCAAAACATTGATAGAAAGTGATAAAAATTATTGGTTGATAAAACTAGATGCACAGAGGGGCCTTTGTCAAGTCATTTATTCATATGAGGTTGCTGTCTGAGATGGAATCAGCTAGGACACCTGATGAAGAGATGTTTTCCTAAGATTAGTGTTCAGTTACATGAACACAGTGAATGAGCACAAGTACCTCTATGTCAAATTTTCTTAATGGTCTCATCATACATGTATTGATTTTTATTTTCATCCCTCCCAGGGAACCTAAGCCGACATTTGACTACTTAGCAACTGCCACGTGACATTATCTCTTCCACGTGATTCAGATCCTCTCTAAATGAGCTGTGTCTATAGCTTCCTGTTTTCTGGGAATGGTGGTTTGCAGATGTCCTAGGTACATTATCTGTTCCCATCTTTCAGCTTCAAGTCTCCTATCTCTTTCTGAGAGCATGCAGGACACTATTTCCTGTTTTTTTCACAGAGCAATATTACTAAATCACTTAAGCAGGACACAGAAGCTCCTGAAGACAAGTGATGAACATCTCCATGTCTACTCCTGCCCCTTCAGGAGAAAGCACCAAGCAGACTTGCTATCATGACAAAGTCATTACGTTACATTACCAGAGTGTCCTCATTTGGAGTGTTGCCTGGTTCTGCCCTGTCCTTGGACTCACATGACAAAAGATGTCCATACCAGGGCACTCCCAGAGCTTCTACACCATACCTGTCTGCTTGCCTTTTTAAAGGATCCATTTAGGGTCAAATACCTCATAGGACACATGGAAGGAGAGGGCTACCTAAGAGGCGGAAAGAGGGGGTTGATGGTGGCAGTATGACTGAAGTTTGTAATGGGTAGGGTGATTGCCCAACTGATTGCTACCAAATTGTTCAGCAACAGAAGAAAGGGAGACTCTTTGAAGCTAAAAGATCTATTTAAATGAAATATAGGATAACCTATGGTGCATAGTCATGTCCTGGCATTTCTCTCTTTAAAAGACTGTGGAGAAAGAGCACCATCGGCATCAGGAAGACATAAGGCTAACTGGTGGACAACAAACTTATACATAGATGCTAATAACAGTTGGTAGTGGAGTACCTCGTGACATCTTTTAGTCAATGAGTATAAAAGCCAGGTAAATAGGGAGGCAGTGGACTGCAGGTAGTGGCCCAGCCTCCATACTCCCCCCTGAGGAGCATCTCTTATTGTTGTCATCTGATGACTGGGCAAAGTCTACTGCTGGTCCTACTGCAGCAAGAAGTCTTCTAGGTTGTTAAAGGGCAAAAGTCGTTTCTAAGACATACTGAACTCTGTAACAGAGTTCTGTAATTAATTTTCATCCAACCCATACCCTACCAGAGCAGATGATTTCCCTGACTCAGAATATTTTCCGAAATGGCAACTTTTTGGAGTGCATTGAAGAGGCTGCTCAAGAAGGGGAATGATTAATTCTTAATAGCAAGTTTTGCAGCATATTGAATGACACATTCTTACATTATATATTGATATATAACACACTGGTCCTATGCCATGCTGACTAGTAGTTCATTTCCAACAAAGAATAGTTTATAGATAATGCAGTAGGTAAGGGACAGAGCCATAAAACTGTGGCATTTTCAGTTGTACCAAAATCTTTTGGAACTTCATTTTGATTTGAATGATGACTGTCTTAGATGTTGATATTAAGCAGAAGCAGCAGTAAATGTGTGCAATGCCAATCCTGTCCCTGCTTCCCTGAGGCAAGAGCCACAGCCCAATAGACTTAAATTTAGATGAGCCACAGAAAGTCAGGCACTTGTCTGAGGATTACTCAAACTTCTTTGTTCAGAACTTTCTTATGGTTTAGTGTGCCTCATTTTTGCTTATATTTCTAGTATGTAATCGGTGCATTAGTGTGTTTTGCATTTACAGATTCTTATAAGGCCTTATAACTGAAATTTAAAAATCCAAGGGTTATTTCCTTGCTGTATGCACAAACTTGTACAGTTGGTTCTGTACAGCAGAACTACTTTTGTTTCCTTTTTGTGCTAAAACAATACCCACACAGTAGCTTATTATGTACTTACGTGTGTATAAAGTTATTTCCACTATTTGTTATGATCAAGGGCAGTGTTATTTTCAAACTGGAAACTATACCTTGCCTTGCCGCTAGGGTGACCCAGAGATCTAAAATGGCATTTCCACCCAAAGGCCCCTTAAAGCCTTTGTTAAATTTGCAAAGGAAATACTTTAAACGTTCAGCATCTATGAGCTTTGCAATGAAATAGCCCAAATATTTCCAGTTGCCTATTTTGAGGAACAAATCTGCAGTTTTTCTCAGCTGGGTAATAAAGCATTTTGTTCCTTTGGCTTTCATCTAAAATCAAGACAAAAGATATATTTTTAGAGATGATATGAAATGAAATTGAAAAGAGTGAGGACTTGGAAGAAAAGAAGCCTTGAGTGCTAGAAATGCTTTGTTACGACTGAATAAACTAAATATGCTTAATATGAAAGGTAATGGTGCGACTGATTGAATAGTTTGACATTACTGCACATGAAATATCATTAATGGGTTCACGATGGTTTTATATCAATACCAAATCTCAGAATAAAATAAATGGAAATATGGGACTACAGCGATCTGTCACTGGAGCCTTTCAGTGTCATTTAAGAAAATATTTTCAATGAAAGACTAGTCAGCATGAGCTGGTGCAGCAGAAATTACAGCCTTGTGTATGTTTGAAAAGAAGCCCAGTTAAACAATTTAGGACAGCTGCATCTGTACCTGTAAGGGGACAAATATGTGCATATCAAATCAGGTGTCTTTGACTTCATTGGACATCACCAGTTCATACCTGCAGTGATTACTGCTTCCAGTTCTCAGGATGCGAGTTCGCAGCATAACTCCAGAAAGAGGTGCCTGTGTTGATGTTGTCTCCCAGGCATGTGATGGTGCCAGGTTCGCTGTTTATTTGCATTGTCGATGTAAGAGCAAAATAATACACCTCAAAGTCTTTCAAAATCTTTCAAAGAGCAGAGATGCAGGGCCTGTGTCAGCACCGCAACAACAAGTGGCTTATGGATAGTCACAATGAGGACGATAAAGTTCTCTCACTACATGATAAAGATCCCTTGGATTTTGCCATAGGTGTGGTTCTCCCTTTCACCTTACAGAGACACTGGGACCAGAACATCTATATCCACCCAGAACATCTGCATTCACAGACTCCCAAAGCCACCTCTGTCAGCATAGGGCAATGTCTTGTGTAAAAACATACAATAATGAAGGCTTGCAAGCTGTAAATCAGGACAGTAAATCTGACCTGACATTTCATGGCTGCTGTTAGTTGTAGTTGCTGTGTAGCCATCCAGTTGCTCTCTTGCTGTTGACAACAACAGAGGTTATAACAACTCTTCCCATACAATGTACAGCGTCCAGATGCTAATCGCCATTTCTGTCCACTGAAGTATATTTCTATTTACCCATACACTTTGAAGTGACCAATATTGGGAGCATTTGAGCACTGGATTTCACTTGCTCTTTTTAGAAATCAAAACTAAAAATTAAAAAAGTAAATACAATAATACACAAATGAACTGAAATAAATATTAAATAAATATATAAATGCAACCCTGGTTTTACAAACACTGGGAAGAATTACACAATAGTTATCTGCATTTTCATAAAATTTCATTATATAGAACTGACTGTTTTCCATATTTGCATATTTCTGATATTTGCAAGGATGGAAAAGAAGAAGAATTGCACCAACATCTTAAAATCATGGTGGTCTACACATTCTTACGCTCTTGAGCAAGAACCAAAATGGAAAGGTGAGTTTATTCACATTTTAAAGTAATATCACAAATTTGCATGAAAATAAAAGGGGGCAGAGAAAGTGATAGATAAGCTACCAATGTTCATGATATTGTATTTAATACAGATACATATTGTCAAGTGTATTTGACAGCCAAAGCTTCTTTTGGGTAGGAAGTTGCATAACACTGAGTATATTGTTAGTGTCAAGCCATAATATATTTATCAAAACATCAAGATTTGGAGGGACAAAAAAGCAGCATTTTTATTACGAGTTTCAACCTCTGTCCTCAAATCACAGATTTGCTAAAAATGTTTCTTATGGTTTCCAAATCAAAGGTTTTCATTTCAAAATGATGTATTCCTTAATTGAAGCTCTTGCATGATGATTTCAAATCCAAAATTAAATTGATTCCCTGCCTCTTATTTATTTTTTTATTGTTTGTCTTACTGAAAACTTGGAGACCAAAGAATTTGCCTTTTCTTCTTCCAAAGCAAAATGCACTGTTTATCCCAGCTATTTTCATGTATATGTTATTTTTAGGCAATATAAAGATACTTCTTTATGCTAAACCATGAGAAGTTGCAGTTTTTGCTTAATTAAAAATCAGCAGCCCTAATGTCATTCCACTGGGGGAAAAAAAAATGTAACAAGTTGTCACACATGCACAGGATTAATGTGGAAAAGTTGTTAACTCTGTGTGTATTTTTCACTATTGTGTCTTTCTTTTCTTCAGTTTCTTTGGCAATCCTTAAAACTTTATAAGCTGCATTTATGTTAAGCTGTTCCTGATATGCTCCAATAAGTGTGCTTTAGACACATTGTTAACATAAGGCCAAATCTGTAATACAGCATGGACAATTAAGTGCACAATTTTTGTATAAATGCAAAATCCCTCACTGTGAATTATTTAATTAATGCTCTACAGTTCATTTAATAGTGCTCTTTCAAAGGCCATTTCACTCACAGAAAACTAATTTCATTCTTCGGGTTGATTTAATTAGATTGTATGATATATGGTATTGCTAATTCAGTGGCTCTCTTTGCAGTGTCTAGCCCGTTGCTCCTATTGTCGGCAATCTGTCAGCCCCATTTTTAACAGTATTGAAAAATTCAAGCTTTATTATTGCTCGCTCACTCTTTCTCTCCCATCAGGAGGAAAGTAATGAGCTTTTCTTCTTATGAGAGCAAGCAGAGAGTGTGGTGCCCTTAGCGCTTCAGGCACCGAGCAGTATTAACAGCCTGATTCATGAGTTAAGTTTCTAACTGCCCGTGGCTATTAGCACTCAGTCCTTTGGCTGTCATTTAGTTAAAAAGACTCTTCGGTTAATTCACTCTTTTAATGAGACTGTGCTATTCAACTAATGTATTTTACTGTATGAAAGGTCACACCAGGAAGCAAAACAGATTGGAGGGAATGTAGCGGGAAGCCTGGCTGTCAAGAAACAGTTCAAGCCTCGCAGGCATTTCGCCGTCGCGGCGCCCGTAATAGGCTATGGAACTGATGGGCCAGCGCTCACCTCAACAGTTGAGCGCCATAAATCACGGCTAAATAGAAAGCAGATTAATCAGAGCCACAGACAAAAAGAGCACGTGTTTCATTACCCATATAATCACTAACATGATTGCCAGACAAGCCAGGGGAACTGTACACGGGGGCTGACAAAATGCAGCACGGCGGCAAGCGGGGGAACTCGGCTCCACGGACCTGCGGCCACTAAATCTTTTCATTAAGTAGCTGCTCGGCGAGACCCTCTTGTTGGAGGGCCATTTGCTCAGAGGGTGGTGCGGGGGGAACAGGCGTAAAACAGGAATATAAAGGGCTGTGTTTGAGAGAGAAGGGTCAGAGGCAGCAGAGGCGGAGGCTGGGGAGAGGCTTTTCCTCTCCATAACTCAGTTTCTGCACCATCCCCTGTGTTATTGTGTCTAGGAGAAGCACATGAGTGACAGGACGACCCGCTCCTCTTCCTCCCATCTTTATACAAACCCGCAGCAAGCCAGACCCAGTCTGCTCCCCACTGTTTTCTGGTTTGATGTGCCATCCCCTTAGCTGCGTGGCACATACCAAGTCTTAACATATGAGAGGACATGTAATTTTAATTTATTCTGTGCTTCTCCAACGTCATTTCCTTATTGCACTCCCCCTCCTCGCTCGCACTCTTTACGTCATCGGGAATTGTGTGTAATACATGTGTCCACATCCCACAGCTTCCCTCTGCTGAGCTTCAGGATAAAGGTATGGTTGAAAATCTGGTTTACTTCGGCATCTCTGCTTGGGATGCCCAACTGAAAATGTTTTCCTGAATATTGCTCATTAATTTACAGGAGAATACGAGAAGAACCTCTGCTTTTCATAACTTTGCACCTGTCTACCGAGGCATTAAACGTCTGAATTATTGTGAGGGTATGTGTGTGTTTTGTTCATTTTTAATTAGTGTCACTGGGGGAAAAACTCCAGCACTTTAGGGGTAAAAGTATATTATTTTTTAGAAACTGTAATTCCCTCAAACTACGGTAAACAAATCATTCTGATTTAAATTTCCCCAGCAACTTCCAAACAGGGAAACCGTATGTTTAATTACTAAACATCTGTTGCAAAGAATACCCCTAGCTTTTGCAGCACTAATATCACTGTATGAATTTTAAAACCTGTCAGCAAGGGATCACGAAAGCTTTGGGAGCAAAGAGCTGCTCACTTTAACCCCTGAACCAGATAATCTAACAGTAATCCATTCAAAACTAATCAAACATTTACAGAAACGCACCAGCACTGAGGAAAACAATTCATCATCCTCATATGCTCATTACACTTCCAACATCTCAATCTACCTATGTAAATGAGACCGGGGATCTGACATCAGGTCCATGTACAGAAATTATAAACAAATATTCATCCATTATGCTGCTGAAATTTAACAGCTGGAGCACTAACAGTAGCTGAACTCCAAGCCCCGGGTATCAATTATTTATGAACCTAAAACTGACAAGACTGTCTAGGTGAATTAGCTGCATATGTCAAGCTTTGTTATAAATCCCAGCCTACTGTAAAACTCATTTTCATAGAATGTATGTACAAGGCTGACAATATATCAACAGTACGGCATTAATAATTTAGAAGAATGGTACCATAAGGGAGCACCTGGAAACTCTGCTCTGCAATATAGTTGATATTACAAATAAAAAAGTCAAATAAAATGAATTTCCCATAAACAGAGAATCAAGTAAAGCATTTCTCTATGATTTTATATTCAATTTTCAAAAAAACTTACCGGTTGATACTTGCATTTTTTAGAAACCATAAGCATCACCTGAAGTTGTTCAATTTTTTTCTTCCATTGCTAAAAATGCTTTTGAATTTTTAGGCCCACTGATGTTCGCTGCATTGCATTTATTTTATTTTCACAGAGTGAGAACTAAAATTAAGGTAAGAGGTGGAAGGAAAGCACTGTTTGCAGCAAGCACTGCTGCACACTCTGGTTCAAGACCCTGCAAATAAACGCAGTTAATTATAGGCTAAAATCTACCCTTTGATATATGCAGGTGGCACAAATTCAGGTAAAGGCTGGCCTGTTCTGATAGTAGAGTTTGGTTAGGTATCTTAACCACTGATCTCATTACAGATATGATATTTCTTACGTACCATTTTGTAAGAAGTCAATACGAAAGCTTTTGAATACCCTACATGGCAGAAGCAAAATGAAAGGAGAAATTCTAAACTGAAACATTTCTAAGCTCAAGGAAAATTCTGATCCAAATATCTACAGAGATCAGAAAAAAGGACATATCACAACTTTGCCCAGTGTCTGAGAAATTCAGTACAGGTCTGAATTTTGCTGTTCTATCCCACCTCCACCAAAGAGCGGCCATCCACTGCTTTGATGGAGCAATGCGTGCAATTACTCAAAATCTGAATTTTGTTCAGAAGCTCCTGGTTTATTCCTGTGTACAATTTAACCTCTGCCCATGAAGACGTGGCTGGTTGCAAGCGGCTTTTTGCTATTCAGAAAGGTTGTCCACAAAAAAAGTGAATACACACTTATATGAGATCCATGTCTATCAAATAAACAAGATTTTATCTTATATACACAAGTAGGCCAGGTTTTGATCAACTATGAACCTCAGCTGTCCTTCTCTCCACAACACAACTTTCAGCTTATTAAGAAAAAGGGAGGGGAGAGGGAAAGGAGGGAGGAAGAGAAGGATACT
This sequence comes from Pezoporus occidentalis, assembly GCF_034315485.1. Classification (NCBI taxonomy): domain Eukaryota; kingdom Metazoa; phylum Chordata; class Aves; order Psittaciformes; family Psittacidae; genus Pezoporus; species Pezoporus occidentalis. The sequence continues at coordinate 4,619,979 of NW_026915780.1, forward strand.
CAGTCCCAGTCTTGAGTACAGGCACCAATGATGAGGGGTGGTTAAACAAAATTTGTCATGTTAAGCTCATGAGGATGCTGTTGACTTCATGAAGCTACTCCCTCACTTAAAGTCAGAGTCTGTTTTGTATACCCTTTAACTGGGATTCATATGGACAATATACCAAGAATCCACGAGGGCATCATTTAGGAATGATGAAAAAAAATCCCTAGAATTTCAAGACTGAAAATATTTTATCACTACACAAGTTAAAAATAAATGTGCATTTTAAAAGAATCAGTAATGGTTCAAGAGAGGTTGATAGGGAAGTTAACAGAGTGGTTTTGAGTCAGCAGAAAGCCCAGAGAAGGAAAAACGTCCTTAGTCATGCACAGTTATACATCAAAACAGAAAAGAACAGTTGATTTTATGAGTGAGGTGTGGAAAATGCTGCAATACTATCTCCTTGTCTGCAGGATACTGCTGTTTCTGACTCAGGAAATATTCGTGAGAGACTGGGAACATTTAACAAATAGACTGTATTAGATAAAGAAAAAATAAACATGTGCCTGGTTAATACGTCATAGAATCATAGAATGGTTAGGGTTGGAAAGGACCTTAAGATCATCCAGTTCCAACCCTCCTGCCATGGGCAGGGACACCTCACACTAAGCCATATCACCCAAGGCCTTGTCCAACCTGGCCTTGAACACTGCCAGGGATGGAGCATTCACAGCCTCTCTGGGCAACCCATTCCAGTGCCTCACCACCCTAACAGGAAAGAATTTCCTCCTTATATCCAATCTAAACTTCCCCTGTTTAAGTTTTAACCCATTACCCCTTGTCCTATCACTACAGTCCCTAATGAAGAGTCCCTCCCCAGCATCCTTATAGGCCCCCTTCAGATACTGGAAGGCTGCTATGAAGTGATGCCTGATACATCAGAGATTTATGAAAGAAGAGTTCTTTCAGGAAGCCGGTGGTAGTGTGATCGGGGGTACTCATGGGATATCCAGTGAATCCTGTAGTACAGAAGGAGGATTTGTATAGCCATTCCTATGTAATTCTTCAGACCACAAGGGCTTTCTGCTTCTCATTGTTTTAGCATAATCTGCATGGGTTTCTTGCTTTATGTTTTCAAAAGTAGATTAATAATAATAATAATAATAATAATAATAATAATAATAATAATTCACTGAGGGTGAAATTCACTCCCAGGCAGAAAGCCTGAGACAAGGCTTTGTATCACTCATGTCATGCCGAAGCACTTTAAATAGGACTTCATTTGGATTTAAGTGGTGCAGAGATCTTATGCTGGCTTTCTATATACAAATGAACTTCACGTTGAATGTTCCTAGATGCCATGGTGCTGCCACAGGGACATAAGATGTTTTCTGTTGAAACCCCTAAGAATTTTCCCTACAGACTTCAAATGCAGAATGAAGGTCTTGCCATCTGCTTGAAACAATGAATGAGGTGTTATAGGCAATCCACAGAAGAATTATCCAAATTTAATTTTTGCATTTAATTAGCTGATGTGGTGTCTGATGACATCTCTCACTCTACAGGTGGTTCTTCTTGCAGGTTGATGTTTTTATTAATACTTCCAGTGTCTTGTTCAGCTGCACATAAGCAAATTTTCTCATTAGCTGTTTCAGTTAATATACTAAATCCTGCTCAAATACTTTCTGTTTTCCAAAGGTCGTGACTTCCCAGCATGTTGTAGAGGAGCTACAAGCTGACACTCCTGTTGCTGCTGCTACACATCACACCACAGCACAGGCAGAGTTACCTGTGCTTCCCCAACAACTTGGCAGCCCTTGCTGTCCTCACTGCCTGCCACAGGCACTACTAACTGCTGTGCCAGGGACACAGCGCCCAACAGGATCCCTCTGGGATCTCCCTGCCTTCCACTGGTAAGAGTTGTGCCTTTTCTTCTCCAGCAGAGAAAAACGTGGATTCAGGTTTCCTTTTCTAATTCCATCAAGGACTGCTGCTATTCAGAGTCATGATTTTGGTTTGAAATTACCTAACTATACTAGCTATTTATTATGAAACATTACAGCAAGTAAGTCTGCTCACCTGGTTAAGAAAACATTCAGCAAAACCCAAACCTGCCTCTTCAAACTGTTTTCTAGCTGTCACCAAACGCCACCCTACTCAAAGCCAAATCAGAAGCCATTCAACATTAGTGAGCCAGAAGGATGACCAAACAAACCTGGCAGTTTGAACACCAGTAATGACCTTATGAAATAAAGTCATTATTTTCTACTGCACAATATGAAGAAGAGCTGTAGTTACTCATATTTGAAAACTGTTTATGTTAAGTTAGAGTAGAAAGGTAGACCAATATCCAGACTCCAAATATAACTCCTATGGGCTTTTGTAAGTGTGGGTTAAGCTTAAAAGATATAAGCCAGCAACAAATGAAGAGCGATTTGAGTCCTTGTGTGAGTTTGGGCTAACATTTCATGTAAGACTGGTTTTATGAGGGCTGCATGGTACATTTCCAAGGCATCAGCTCAACAGCTGTATGTTTTCCTTTAATTTCTGAGAAGGCTTTTCAACACAATAGTCCTATGATTTCTCAAAAATTTTAGGTAGAACTGAGCCTAGAGCTGAGAGTCTCATAACAGTAACTCAGAAATTGGATTTGGAGCTGAAAAATAATTCAAAATGGAAAAAAAAATATATCTTTTTTTGAATTGGAGGTACTTGGCGATAACTTGACTTATTCTTCTGTGCTGCTGCAATAAGCTATGATTCTGGGGACCTGCCTTTGTGACTAAAAAGATAACTCTCTTGTTGGGAAGAAAATTGCCTCTCTGACATCAATCTTTGGAATAGGGATTTACAGAAAGTAGTAAACATGAAAGGAAAAAAAATAACAACCATCGCAAGCTAACTATCCCAAAACAATCCCAAGCTAAACAAGCACTAATTTATGAGAATACTGCTTTAATTTATGGATTGCTGAGTGGAGCAGTCATCTGGTGTGCCTGGAAAAGCAATATTAGCCTTCGGCTAGGGCCTTGGTGAGCATAACAGGAGACCTGAAGGACCTACAAACTGTACTCAGGGAGCTAGTGAAACTATCTGGACTGCTGAAACTCACCTTGACTATTACAGGCACTTTGTTTCACGTCTTTAACTCATGCAGGCTGAGTTTCACCATATGGATAATTAAGTTTTCTTTTCCCTTTCACTACTCTCTCTCTGGTTTTGGTATAGGGTCTATGTCATATTGATGCAATAACCACATATAAGATCACTGCGCTAGTTAGTAAGTTTATTTGGATAGAGTCTAGCTGTAAAATATCACTTGTAGCAATTCTGGTTTATGAATATTTTCATTTTTCATTGACAAGCGGTTTACTACTGCTTAAGTCATGCTGGGTGCTGTCTAAGGGTAGCTGGTTGCTATCTAGTCTCTAACAAGACTGTGGCCTCATTGCTTTTCGCATTGATGGTAGCAATAATAAGCTTTAAAAGGATCATGAGAGAAGATGAGCAAAGACTTGCATTGCATCGACCATAAAGATTGCATAGTAATAACAGACATAGTTTCTTGACTACTGTTTTGGTTTTTAACTGGACTTTGCATGTGATAACCCCCTGATTTTTTGTCAACAGAAAGATCCTATATTAGCGCCTCTGCACAGGTAAGAATGAAGTGGAAAAGTCTAAAATCCCAGTCTTATCTTTTCCTCTCCAAACTGTTGTCCGTATTTAAGGAAGCCTACACAAATTCCTCTCAATTGAAGTGATCTGATTATAAGACTCAAGATCCTTTAAATGTCAGATGTAGACCATAGTGCTATATAACACAGTGTAATGTGATGCCAACTCACAGTCAGGTAAATTACAATACCCAGAAAGTACAGAAGAGTTCATTGGCAGGAGACATGCTCTTGATTTTGAATGACACCTGAGGTAAGTACCTGTCCATCAACAGCAAAGATCCCAAAAAGAACGTTAATTCTCATCAGCCTGATGAAAAGCACCATTAATTATCACTTTTACATAACACAAGGGGAGTGTGCAGTAGGGGTTGGAAAGCAATTCTCCATTTTCATTTCCTGAGGCATAGTACTAACAACAGGCAATAGGCAGATAACTTTTCTCCAAAGTTTAACTGGTGTGACTGACATCCCAAAAGTACTTTCATTTTTTGACCTCCTAAAACATATCCACTGCAGTGAGTCTCACCCTACCTGACTGCTACTGTGTTTAAAATGCCTCAGGGTGTATTTTGCTTCCAATAAAGCACATTAGACCTACTTGTCTACGAAATAGAGCTGCTAATCTTGGCAGTGTTGTTGATTGTGCATGGCCTATGCACACCTCACATATGGACAATTAAATTTACAAACCATTTCAAAATTGCATACAGCTAGCAACAAAAAGGAGGTTTGCAATACTTGGATGGCTGAATTTGATGCCTGATAGGTCTCTCCTTTCTGCTTTCTTTCCAGCTCATTCGGAGGGTACAAAGCATATGACAGAAGACAGAAGTTCACTTATAATGTTCTCCATGCTTTAACATTGGAAGATCCTTGTAGTTGTAATGATGCTGATTTTTGTTAATAATGTCATCGTTAAAAGCAGATGGTGCTTAAAATAAGAAAAGCTACTGTATTCATCCTATTGCTGGCCAGTGGCTGCAAAACAAACAGAGAAGTACCAGACTGGTGCAAATAAACAAAGCAAAGCAAATCAAAGCAAAACAAAACGAAATAAAATGAAGGAATAAAACCCCATGGAGAGTATGAAACAGGTTTGTGGCTGAGACTGCTAAATAGAGCCATGAATTTTAAATATATGTAGGAACTACTGACTTCTGACAATGAGGAATGGCTTTAAACTGACAGAAAGTAGATTTGGATTAGACATTAGGAAGAAACTCTTCCCTGTGAGGGTGCTGAGGCGCTGGCACAGGGTGCCCAGAGAAGCTGTGGCTGCCCCATCCCTGGCAGTGTTCAAGGCCAGGTTGGACACAGGGGCTTGGAGCAAGCTCTTCTAGTGGAAGGTGTCCCTGCCCATGGCAGGGGTTGGAGCTGGATGAGCTTTAAGGTTCCTTCCAGCCCAAACCATTCCATGATTCTATGATTCAATGAATCTTTTGTCCTGCTTCATCTTTTAATAAAGAGTGGACAAATGAAAAAAAAGAGTTAAAAGTGTGCTGAGAGCCGTTCTTTCATTTTGGTGTAGTTTTTAGGTCTGACATGAACTGTTGCTTTAAATGTGTATGAATTCTTCCAGTGGCCTTGGTCTTGTGCTATGGTAACTTTTGAGTATCATATGTTGATATGATTGTTGGGAAGTTTTTCCACAAGTTGTTTTAGTTTGGGAAACCAGTGAGGAAGGAAATGGACTTGTAAATAATTAAAAATCTCTATAGGATGGTGTCATGATGGCTTTGATGATTTTACTTCTGCAACACTGGTTTCGTTTAGCATAGAATAGTAAATAATACGTGACTATAGAGAGTGACCCTTCCTCACTGCATCCAGATTGTGTGAATATGCCCCAAGCGATGCCCTGTGGCTTCAGATTCTTACAGGCTGTAGCAGAACATTTAATGGCAGGAGAGCAGACTGAGTCGCTACAGTTGAATTTAATGGTGGCATTTCCAAGCGTAAAGGTTGCAGGGTAAGGAACTAAGAAATATTCTTCTGGAAGAAGGTTTTCTGTGTTTGTCTCCCTAAATACGTGTAATGGCAGTGTATTCTCTAATGATATAATGTAAGGGAGGCATCAAGAAAGCCTTTTAACGGCGTGTAATGCCTATTAATGTGGATAAAAGCAAGAAATGGGAATTACGAAGCAGATATTGTCTGCACAAAGAACTGAGATCCTTTGCTGGTATTTTTCCAGTTACTGAGCTATCAGGTGTTACTGTATAACACGAAATATGGAAGCCAAACAAATGTCATACTAAGTACTTTTCAAAGATATAATTGATCATCAAATTCCAATAACAGTTTAGGTACTTCAGTTGATATTGATATTAATATACAGCTTGCTGCAGCAAGAACCTCTTCAGTTTCTGACCTTGGCTGGTAGTAAAATCCAATCGATATTTAGACCAAGTAAGCCTTCCAGAGAGGATGCATTGAACACATTAGTTTTCTAAAAAAGTACTGTCATCAGCTAGAAAATCTAATCTACTGTGAGGAATATGATGGAACACAGTTGAGCAAAAACCTGAAAGAACGTGAATATTCACCTGAATAAACACAAGGTTTACTTCAGCTCTGGTTTCACTCTTCTGGGTTCATGATTTTCTACTACTGCTTGCCTCCCATGGAGAAAATAGTTCCTTTATGTTGTAACCTGGTTAGTGGACATGAATCAGCAATATGATACAACTGATATGTCCAATGAAGATTAACTAGTGCCTCTTAAGTTTCAAGTTGCCAGGTACCTACTACATGCAAACATTTCAGTGGCCAGGAGCTATTCCTGGAAATTCTCTGAGTGAAAAATAACAGATTCACTGCTTTTTTTACTTTCCTTACCCAAATTTCTCAATAACAAGTCCACTAACAATGTCACATAAATGTAATCAAGTAATACCTATTATTTAATTGGAATAGTGTTTTCGTCATACAGATTATGCTTTCTTTTCCTTCTATATCATAGAATCATAGAATCGTAGAATAGTTAGGGTTGGAAAGGACCTTAAGATCATCCAGTTCCAACCCTCCTGCCATGGGCAGGGACACCTCACACTAAACCATGTCAGCCAAGGCTCTGTCCAACCTGGCCTTGAACACTGCCAGGGATGGAGCATTCACAGCTTCCCTGGGTAACCCATTCCAGTGCCTCACCACCCTTACAGTAAAGAACTTCTTCCTTATATCCAATCTAAACTTCCCCTCTTTAAGTTTTAACCCATTACCCCTTGTCCTGTCACTACAGTCCCTAACGGAGAATCCATCCTAAAATATATTGCTGAGTAGATAATATTTTGCTGGGTGCTATTTTATCAGTCTTCTCAATGTCTTTGGGATCTTAAAGTTGACTATCCCAACTATGTGCTAAACTGAGGGAAGAGCTAATTTCCAAAGGGCTGCAAACTAATACAGTTTTGTGTAGATTTTATGCAGATTATTATGCATGGCATACAAAGTTATGTCTGCAAAGTACCTGTGATATCCTTTTGCAAGCAGGTATAAGCGACATAGCTCATATGGACAAAAGCAAGTGGTTTCTTCAACCAGATTATTTTCCAACAAAGCAATTGCGTGATGCTCTGACACAATCTGAACTGAGAACATCCTGATTTCTCAAGCTGCCTCGAGGAAGGGGAAGAAAGGTGAGCCATGGGGGCAGTTTTCAAGAGCACTCATAAACTGAACACTGTACTGTGAGAACGGTTTGTTCCGCTCTCCTTGCACTGCTCAGCTCGGGTTTGTAAGAGAAACACACTGCTTTCATTTCCTCTTTTTTATGGATTGTGGATGGGTAAGGTTTATTTTTACAGTCAGCTGCCTTTTGACCTGTGGAAGGGACTTTAAGGAGCTACTCTTGCAAAAGACATTGTGCTGCATTCCCCAAGGGCAAATGCCAAAAGGGAACTTCTCCCAGTCCTCTCCTCCACTGCCCTCACAAAGCTTTACTTGGCACCTCTGTGTTGGCCAAGGTGGTATCAAGAAAAAGAAGGAAAATGTGAAGGGAGCTCAGGGAGAAAAACGCATTTTTTCTTCCTTTGGACTCATGAAGTTAAAAAATATCTTTAAACAATTCTTTTTTATTTTAATAGCCATTTATTGGATTAACTGTTTTATAAATAATTATCTAATGCATCTGGCCAGGAAATGGATAAAACAGCAATACTTACACGTATTTCCTTAATGAAAGGCATTGCTGGGCAGTGAAAGGCCTGACCTATATTTGATACACGCTAGAGTAGAAGTAAGTAAAAATAAGTGCAGCAAACACAGCTGCTAAATCGCCACCTTTTTCCATCCCATTCCCTTCAGTGGAGAGCATCAATTATTTCTAAGCACAAGATTAGCTCAAGAAGAGCAGCAGAGGGATAGAGGCTGGAGCAATTCTGTGCTTTGGAGGACACAGGCATTGTGCTCGGTACACATCTGCAAGGCTCGCCCTCTTAAATCAAACACTGCTCTTCTGCAGTATCTTAATTGTTCCAGGTGTTGTAGTCAGTAAACATTTGCTCAGGATTTTATGTGTGTACTATACTTTAAAGATTTGTTTTCTATTTAAAATACTTGAGTTTCCTTCTGTCTTTGTAAAAGGTTGGGGTTTTTTTGCACTGGAATGAAAATTAACTCTGATAAACCTATGTGGGGTCATGCGTTGTTTGTTAACCCATCCTGGTAGAACTATTATTTTCCTGTATGATTTGGGGTTTTTATATTGTCATGCCAGTGTTATCTGCCTGATAGCAAATAAAAGCAGAAAGGAGCACAAAAAAGTGAAGTGAAACTGCATAAACACCAATGTAATGCTCTGGTTATGAAAAATAAATATAAGTTTTGGATGGCAAATGATAAGAATATATTAAAATTTTAGAATTCTTTAAGTGGGTCATTACAGAACCAGGCTTTTGTACATTACAGCACAGAACTGAAATAAAATGGAGTCTAACAGCAAGGCTAGTAACAATAATTTCCCTGCAGAACATGCACAGAAACTTCATCTGTATTCTGGCATAGAGCTTGCGTTCAATTGCACTTTTTAGTCTTATTGGCATTGATTGCATAACAAATAGAACAGCAATATCCAATACACTCAGTTAACTATGTCTAACATGTCTGCTAAAGTTTATCTGAAATGTTCCATCTTTTTAATCAGTTCATCTCTCTCCTCAAAAAAGAAGAGTAAAAAAAAAGGGAAACATATTCAGCTCATTCCCAGAAGCCTCTTTTTCACATCCAAAGATCTGAAGAAGATACAAATAAAAGATAAATGGATCCTATCCAAACCTGCAGGTTAATTAACCAGGGACACCCAGAGATCTATTTCCAATTAACATGGCTCTCATCTCTTCACAGAATCATCACAGAATACTAGAATGGTTTGTGTGGGAAGGGACCTTAAAGCTCATCCAGCTCCAGCCCCTGCCACGGGCAGGGACACCTTCCACTAGAGCAGCTTGCTCCAAGCCCCTGTGTCCAGCCTGTCCTTGAACACTATTAGGGATTGGGCAGCCACAGCTTCTCTGGGCATCCTGTGCCAGCACCACAGCACCTCACATATAAGCACAATATCAGGGCATGGTCTAAACAGGCTCCCTCTTTTCCATCACATATATAAAAAATTGCTTGACTTTGCTTTCAAAGCCCTTCACAGCTGGTCTTAATCATCCTCCCCACTGTGCTAAGGCACCAGCTCTCCCCCACATTCCAGGAGACCAGCTTTCATTCCCATCAGCTTCCATATAGGCAGCCCCTTTGTTTTCTCCAGTGTTCCTGACAAAGCTTCCTTAAAAGTCTGTAAATCCACCTTACTGTCCCGTGCAGAGATGACCAGCAACCTGCTGACTAGCTCTGTCTCCTCTTTACGGAGCTTTGATCATGCTTTTTCTCATTTATTCAGTAAATACTCATTCTCTAGGGCTTTTCTTTTTCCTGCCCAATGTGCAGAACACTATGGCCCAGACACCTTAATAATTTATATAACCATTGGAGCGACATCAATTTGATGGATGGACCACTCGGTGGATAAAGAACTGGCTGGATGGCTGCATGCAAAGAGTTGTGGTCAATGGCTCAATGTCCAGCTGGCGACCAGTAACGAGTGGTGTCCCTCAAGGATCAGTGTTGGGACCGGTCTTCTTCAACATCTTTGCTGCTGACATGGACAGTGGGATTGAGTGCGCCCTCAGCAAGTTTGCCGATGACACCGAGCTGTGTGGTTCGGTTGATACCCTGGAGGGAAGGAATGCCATCCAGAGGGACCTCGACACATTTGTGAGGTGGGCTGATGCCAACCTCATGGAGTTTAACCATGCCAAGTGCAAGGTCCTACACCTGGGTCGGAGCAATCCCAGGCACAGCCACAGGTTGGGCAGAGAAGAGATTCAGAGCAGCCCAAGGAGAAGGACTTGGGGGTGTTGGTTGATGAGAAAATGAACATGAGCCGGCTTCAGTGTGCACTTGCAACCCAGAAAGCAACCGTATCCTGGGCTGCATCAAAAGCAGCGTGACCAGCAGGTCGAAGGAGGTGATCCTGCCCCTCTACTCTGCTCTCGGGAGACCTCACCTGGAGTATTGTGTGCAGTTCTGGTGTCCTCAACATAAAAAGGACATGGAACTGTTGGAACAAGTCCAGAGGAGGCCACGAGGATGATCAGGGGCTGGAGCACCTCCTGTATGAAGACAGGGTGAGAAAGTTGGGGCTGCTCAGCCTGGAGAAGAGAAGGCTGCATGGAGACCTCATAGCAGCCTTCCAGTATCTGAAGGGGGCCTATAGGGATGCTGGGGAGGGACTCTTCATTAGGGACTGTAGTGACAGGACAAGGGGTAACGGGTTCAAACTGAAACAGGGGAAGTTTAGGTTGGATATAAGGAGGAAATTCTTTCCTGTAAGGGTGGTGAGGCACTGGAATGGGTTGCCCAGGGAGGTTGTGAATGCTCCATCCCTGGCAGTGTTCAAGGCCAGGTTGGACGAGGCCTTGGGTGATATGATTTAGTGTAAGGTGTCCCTGCCCACGGCAGGGGCGTTGGAACTAGATGATCTTAAGGTCCTTTCCAACCCTAACGATTCTATGATTCTATGATTCTAGAATTTATTCCCTGGAGTTTGGACAATGTGCTGTTTCAAACTAGTGCATAGCCTGGAAAGCCCCTCACATCCTGAAAGACATGTCCCAGCACCGAGGGCTGGATTTGCTGGAGCTGACAGCAGCGGTAGAGTGGCAGCCTCTGCATCCTTTGTATCCATGAGAAGAGTCACAAGCCTTGCAGTGCATAATGTACCTCTCCACATAGGCAACACCTCAGACCATTATGCCTGATGTACCATACATTATTAGCTGTGGGAGGATGGTTCTTCCTTGTTGATTCTTGATGTAACAGCACGCACAGCCCTGTAGGATCGCTGACACCTAATCAGCTATAGAGTATGTGGAACACTCATGTTCCTACAGAGCCATAAGTAATGGCCCCACAAGAAAACCACTAGCTATGACACACCTGAAAAAGCATCCTGTCCATCACAGGCAGGTTTCAAAAAATCAGTTGGTCATGCACATCTAAGTGCCTCTATGTGCCATTGTAGGTAGAGCAATCATTTCTGACCTCGGGGGACAGTTTGACCACATGTAGAAGACTGGGGGACACAGCCTGGTGTTTTTTTCACTATTCAAATGAAATCATTTGCAATCATAACAAAAAGCACTCTGCTCAGAGGGGACCTGGGCTGAATTTGGGAATTTTGCAGGCACATGCCTGTGGGAAAGTGAAGGAGAGGAGGAAACTGGTGCCGAAGGGGTGTGATGAAACATGGGGAGGAAGGATGTATTTCCCTGCACCTTTCGGGTGCAGACCTGGGCAGAACTCATCTGCACCCTCTCTGCAAAGCCAGGCTGATGGCAGCTTTCAGCCTTCTCCAGAGAGGAAAGGCTCAAGCAGGCAGCCTCCGAGCCCCTCGCAGCTCTCCACACATGGATAGCTGGGGGTTTCTAGCTCCATCTCCCCATCCTTCTCCAGCCCAGCAGGCGGTGGGTGACACTGCTGGATGAGGATGCTCAAGGATGCCCACTGGGGTTGAGCTACCTGCCGGCCCCTTCGAAGAGGTTTTGCATCAGGCTACCGCTGCCTTGCCTTATGGTGAGTAAAAGTCATAAAACTACCATCAGCTCAATGACTGTAATGACTACTCTGGAAGCTTTTTATAGGCGATAAGGTACTGTAAAGGTCTGCTGGTAATTTGTGGTGAGGGTACATTACCGTTATCCTTCAGGAATTTCCGCTTCCTTTTTATATGCCTTTTTTCTCTTGAGGGGACTCTGAAATTAACAGGAGGCGGTAGTCTGAAGCTTTGCCAGAGCCTTTCGCTGAGCACAGACTGCATTTATTTCTCTTCAGGCATGATATGGTGCTCCTGAAGAGTGCTGCAGCCTGCTGATGCCTCCCTCTACCCCTCTGCGGTTCAGAGGACGACAAAGGAGCAGTAAAGTGAATTGAAATTTCCTGGAGAGCATAAAAGGTTGGGAAGAGATTCTAAATAGCATAAACCAGCAAAAAGCTTTAATGGTCATGTGTCATGGCAAACCCTTCTGAACCAAGCAGGGGAGAAAATGTGGGAGGTCACTTGATTTGTGCACTACCCACATCAATGAAATGCTCCTGGTAGCATCTGGGAGAGGGACTGGGTGAAGTGGGAGATTTTTCCATATAAAGCAAGCTGCAGTCCTAGCTTTAGGCCAGTTCTTCCTGCAAAACTCAGCCCAAATGAAAATTGACGATGATTGAGTAATTTAACCAGTAATGGTAAAGCTCAAGTAAGTGTCCTCAGTGTAGTTTCTCTGGGCTGTAGCTGACACGACTGCCACAGCACTGATTTTTCCAGCAAGTGCTTCACACTGCAGGCAGTATTGCTACCAACAAAACAATCTTCCAGAGATCATAAAATGTTAAGAAGTTCATTTGTTTAAAGCATTATGAAATAGTTCCCTTACAGATCTCATTCTTTAATTTCCTGCACTAGGGCCGAGGTGTGGGACACCAATACTGATAGATCAGATTAACACCTCTGATGCTCAGGTTTTCCACCGTGCTGCTGCAAAGCACATCATTGATATTGTAATATGAGCTCTGGATTCTGGACCTGTTGCTCTCAGGGGACTTGAACAAACTAACATAAAGCAAAAATAACACAAGCAATTCCTTCTGATGGGGAAACTAAGCCATCTGGGTTGCTAATTTGCCTTTTGGGGGAAAAAAAAAATCAAGGAAGTGACTGCTTCGTCTTTATCTTCCTAATAAATCCATTTTCTCCCTGCAATGCAAAGCTCCATACAAATCTGGTAACTGCAGCAAAAAGCTCAGTGTGATTCTAGTGGCTAAAATGAATCACAGGCTAGAGACCGACGAGGGGTTGTAGATGTCCCATGATACAGCCTGTGATTTGACAACCAACATCTAAGGCCCAGCAAAAACAATTTGTGTGATTATCAAGCAAAGAATTTTTGGCACACTATTTGCTACATTACACTCAGAATTGTGCTATTTAAAACAAGGTTTCAATTACAGTAAAACAAGAAAGAAATGGGGGGGGAAAAAGATGAGGAAGCCAGATATCCATATCATAGAATCAGTGTCCCGGGCAGGTTTGGGTTGGAAGGGACCTTAAAGCTCATCCAGTTCCAACCCCTGCCATGGGCAGGGACACCTTCTATTAGACCAGGTTGCTCAAAGCCCCGTCCAATATGGCCTAGAACATTTCCCTATCCCTGCAACTGTTCAAGGCCATATTCACTATTGAAACAATACATCCCTTCTCCTCCTAAAATATATTTGCATTTCAAACACCTTCTTCTTCACATGTCATGGCAGCACCTTCCAGCTCTCAGACCTGGAGGCCATGATTTCATTGATGTGGCTTTAGACAAAAACAAAGCAAACCAAACCTTGCCTTGCATTGCTTCCAGTTTGTTCAGTAATTGATTCTCCTTGATGTTTTCAGACCGTTTAAGGGGAAAACTAGATGTAGATGACACATTTTACAAGTTGCCTTTATCTGTGCAGAAGGAGAACTCAGGAAAATTTAAGGCTTCTTATGACCTAATACCTGTTTAAAAGTGCATCTTTTTGCGATTTATCCTGTTTCACCATGACAAGGATTTTTCTGAATGTCTTTAAACATTTCTAATACACTTTTTTAATGTGAGAATGAGAAAGAAAACATGCAGAAAGTTAACTCTGTTATACAAGTGCTCTGGAGAGAACATCTTGAGAGATGTGGATGGCCCCACAAATGGCATAGAGATCACAACGCAGGAGAGAACTCAGTTTTATGGTGCTTTGAGGTACAGCAGCATCCTCCAGAGAATGGTTCTGCTCCTAAAATTGCATACCATCCTATAGTAAGACTGAAAACATATGTAGCATTTGCAAATATTGTAGCATCTGATTTCTTAGAGTATATCTATACAAAACAATGCAATCGTTTGGGTTAAACTAGGTCATCAGTAGCCGTCTGACTTCAATTCCTAATTTTCCTTGAAAGGTGAAGGAATTTCATTCCTCTCAGTCTGGTCTTCAACCATCCAGTAGCTGAGATTGAAGAACACACACAGTAGTTTCATGGGTCATTGGGAGAACCAAGAGATTTTCCATGCTATTTGGTCCAGTGTTTGCCTTGCCCAGTTAACCCCATTGCTCTTCCCTGCATTGTCCCATCCTGCACAATGCTCTTTGGAGCTCAGCCGCCTCCTGTGCACCACCACACCAGTTATTTCGCATCACAGTAAATGCTCCAGAGAGCTCTTCAGAAATGGAAATTTGCTAAGAGATGAATTTCCCAGCCATTAATGTAGGTTATGTTGCTTACCTTGCTGTGTCCCTTAGCCTTTATGGTTGTTGAAATGTGAATAACAAACTGCCAAGAGTCAAAGAAAGTGCAGGACCAGCTCCCTGATGGAGAGGTTTTCTTTGTAAATGCAATTGTTCAGCTACACTGCTGAAGAAACCAGGCAATATCCCTGCTCTAAGTTTTGCTTCTTCATTAATCAGCTTCTGTCTCTCTTTTTGTACGTAAATATGTTTTAACAGCATGAAAGGCCAAGAAAATGAAAAGCATGCAAATGTGGCAAAATAAGGTGGTCATTTCTTAAACCATCCAAGGATATTCAAGACTCCCATTCTCTTTGTAAAGCATTAAACTGCTGGGATGCTGCACACTCTCCATGTCCACCCCACAGAGGGGTTAAATCACCCATGCCCAGGATTTTGGTGGTTCAAGATTAACTACAAGAGGACAGCAGTTTATGGCAAAAAGCACAGTACACAATGCGAGGGCTAACAGATAAACATTACACAACCAACACTTAGGCTGTGTGTAGATGTAAGGATTTCCTGGATGAAAACAAGTCACTTTACTGATGCACCAGTGAGGGATTTCACAAATGTATACAATTCTATATTCCTTTTTTAACTGGCAGTACTCACCGTGTCATCCTCCCTCTGTTTCACAGTTCTAAATATGTTGTGGTATTTTGTGGAATTTAAATGTCCTTCCTGCTCTCCTTTCCCAGCCTAGGAGCTCAGCCCTGCTTCAGGCCAGGCTTCTGCATCAAACCCAAGGACTTGCTCTGCTTGACTAATCCCAAAGATGCTTTTAAGGTCATGAATAGCTCTATGAAAATACTCAAGGTCAAGGCACATTCGTATCGGTGATGCACCTACCCTTGACAGCAAACAGAGCTGCTCTCTGTCTCCACTGGAGTTCAGCCCACTTCTGGCTCTGCAGCACCTGCACAATATCCTGACCTACTCCCACCCATTTCCTCTGAAAGGGAGATCTCGAACTCTTGCCAGGCTTTGCCACTTTGAGGCCAGCATTGGAGCAGGCTGAGGTGATAACCCAGCATCTCCCTGCCATCCAGAGAGGTTGCTGCTTTCCCTGCCCCAATTTCCTTCTCCCTTCCATCAACTTCTTTGGCAGCAGGAGGCTGCCAAACTACAGTTCCCTCAAACTACTGCTCAGCCAAGTGGTGTTGGACCAAAGACACCAAAATAATCCTTGTTTGTGCAGCTAAGAACTTGTCCTATAGATCTGTTTGCCAGCAAAATGGTGAAGGATCTGGCCATAACATGGCTGAATCAGTAAACTACAGAGCTACCTAACATGCTTTAAAGATGCTTTTTGGTAAATGCAATGCCATTTCACAAGTAGAGATCCTTCCCAATACACATATAATAGTGGAGCAGCAAGTCGCTGCCTTGCTGAAACCTTGTGTTGCCTGAGAATTATGGCTGTGCCGTACTTTGTGTTCACGCCAGTCCTAGAAACAGTGACTTCGACCACGTTGTTGCATAAACGTTGGATGTTTGAAATGCACTTGTGAGCTCACTTGTTGTGAAAATACTCCTGGCTTGCTTCAAAGGCCTCATTTACAAAGGCCTGGGGGATGAGTCCATCCACTCTGTGGGATGAGCAGAGAAAATTGAGTGGGACAGAATGTATTTAGAGCTGTCAGGAGAAGAATAAGGGATGTTGCCCAAAATCAAGGGGAGGAAAAGCCCAAGAAGAGCTTGGATTTATTCACTGAACTGGAACTAAGACTTTTTGTAAAGGTTAATGTTGTATGAAAAGCTCCAAGTTGCATTAAAAATGATGTCTAAAACAACTTAGAAGTAAAGCACTTAACACTAACACAATTTCATGAGTGTAATACTAATGGCCTAGGAACAACCATGAGTCCAGAGCTGGAGACGTACCTGCAAAAACACAGCAAGAGGAGGAAACACAGAAACTGCTGGATGAAGCACCAACCATCTCATCTTCCTTCATCCCAATCCTTTCAAAATCCCAGGGCGAAATATTGTTCATGGGCAGAGTGAAAAAATGCTCACTACCTGGCAGAGCAGCAAAGTTTATTTGTATTAAAAATGGCAGCAAATAAACCTGGGAAATATACAATAAATCTCTTTCAATACCAATGTTGTTGATACTGTCCTATTGATCAGGGTTTTTTTCTTTAAAACCACTAGAGTTCTCTCAATCAATATTATCTTCTCTACAAACCCTACATGAAGAAACAACATCCACAGAGATTTTTCACTGGGGAGTTTCTTTGCTTTACTTCAGCTTTGTCACTGCTATAGCTTTATTCTCAGAAAATCAAGTTAATCAATGGTTCTGAGTCAGGTTTTGTGCCAAAAGTAAGTCCAATGCATTAAAGTGTTGTCCTGAGAAATGTTCTTCTAGTCAGGCTCTCCCTCCTCAGTGTCAATAGTAAATCTTTTCTTCCATTATGACCTTTTTGGGAGTCCATTGGTAAGTAAAGCCTTAGATGCACCACACAATGAAAATGTTGGGAGCTGATTTGCCCTTTTTTTCTCAGAAAGAGAAAAGCCAGTCACAACTACCAGTTACTCCATGTTACTTTTACAAGACAGCAATTTTTCTCTGTAATGGAAG
Source organism: Pezoporus occidentalis (assembly GCF_034315485.1). Classification (NCBI taxonomy): domain Eukaryota; kingdom Metazoa; phylum Chordata; class Aves; order Psittaciformes; family Psittacidae; genus Pezoporus; species Pezoporus occidentalis. Next base: position 4,637,079 of record NW_026915780.1, read on the forward strand.
AGAAAAATACTATGAATTCAGCTAATATATTGCATATTAATTACCAAAATTATTGATTTTTTTTTTTTAGAAACAGTATCAAGAAAGTAATTAAAAAAGTAACTTTATACACCACACTTTTAGATCTAGAATGAGAAATGTGTGTGACTACAAGGGGCCAAAACCTGGCACATTTAATTTAAACCCTGGCAGCAAGGGGCAGGTTCCATTGCAGCTATAATAAATTACATACAAGTGCTACAGAACAATAACAAAAACTGTGAGCCATCCATTTCAGTACCATTTACAAGAAATCAATATCAATACTTAATGCAATACTGGTGAAAAATGAGCAAAGATACAGAAAGCATAATAAACCAGTAATGAAAGACCTTGCAGTGTTTCACTTTGGAAGAAAAAACTAACTGTCTATATTTTCATGTAGAGGGATATTTCACTGAGGCAATGTGCTGGAGGTATGAGTGTTTTGCAGATTTAAGTTTAAAATAACCTCTTTATTAAATTTAAGAAAAGTTCTTTAAACTGTGGATTACTAGCCTAGTAAAACTCATACATACGGAAGGAGGCATTTCATCTTCCTACGGTCCTGAATATTTTTCATCGGATTGCCTCAGATCAACCATCACTGTTATGTACCTCTCTGAAGGCACAGGCAAGGTCACTTGCTTCCAGCAAATGTTGATGTTCTGCTTTGGAGATTCAGGGTTTAAACATTCTACCACCAGTGAACTAAACAGGGTATTTCATCAGGTAGCCCCATTTCCTCCACTGGATTTGGTGTGAAAAAATGTGTTATAATACCTTTCAGAAAGGATCTGTTGCAAGGTGTTATCTGGGACACAATAATCCTGAAAATAAGTGTGAAGTCCCTGTTTAGTGAGACTACCAAATGTAAGTGAATCACCATTTGTTACCACAGCTACTACCCTCATCAACACAACCACCATCATCTCTTTGCTCTCCACCAATCTATACACAGTGTTTATAGGTAGGATAGATAGATGATAGATAGATAGATAGATAGATAGATAGATAGATAGATAGATAGATAGATAGATAGATAGATAGATAGATCAACAGTCAGACAGACAAAACCTCTTACAGTCCTCACTTAATTACCATGACCTGATTGCTGTGCCCTTCTTTAGTATTCCCATTTGAGTTACTTCAGTGGTTTCTCTCTCCTCTTGACATCGGTCATAAGTATCCCGCCTTTGTCTTTGCAACTCTTCCTTGCAAAGGGGGAAAGCCCACCACTCACATGTCCCTTCCATTGCATGGCAGTGGACATCAACTCACTTCAGTGACACGTTTGTCACATCCTTCTCCTAGTGGGCAGGGTGACTGGAATACCTAGATGTCTGTCACAGTAGACTACCAAGAAGCAAGGAACATCTAAACGTAACATACCTTTTTGAGGAGCAAAAGTTCTGCTTTACTATGATCAAATAGGAATTAACAATATACTTTCAAAATGGTTCACAAGTTTTTTGGAACAGATCTGTTTCCAAAGGATCCTGCAATAGGGCATTCAGTCTCTAGCTGATACAAGTGATCTAATAACAAAATAAACTGATATTGACTATAAGAACAAATTTACACAATTTTGTACACCACATCAAAGTTCTGCATTACTACTGCCCATCCAGTACAGACCTCTCCCAACTATGTGTGTGGTGAAAAAAAAAACCCTTTATAATAAAACAAAGATAATGTTATTCAGACAAAAAAACCTCAACAATAAATAGCTTCTCCCAACTGCTATATTTATAATTGTACAAATACAAAATGTTTTTCACTGCAATACATGAAGGATTTCCATGCAAGTATCTTCAAAAATTGATGCTCGACATTATTAGCTTCTCTGTCATGAGCACAACTACAAAAAAAAATCTTGGTTTGAAGTTGGATTCATCTTTATTCACACTAAAACCAGCCTGCATCAACTATTAGGTTATCTTATGCAAAAAAATAACCTTTTACATGGGGTCTTCACCAGCAGTGAAAATACAGAAATTCAGTGGATCAAGCAGAAACACATAACAGCCTTCAAACATGTTGAAGCCTTTCAGTCAAAGGAGACCACTTGAATGGGTTTCCAGGAGCGCACACAGATGACAACAGAGGCATTCCATAATCTTATTGCAAGGCTTGTGTGATTGGATTCAGTGCAAAATAAGGACGCCTTATAGCACTTTTAGCTTTCACCCAGTATCAACCCTAAGGAGGCTGAGGAAAAGGTGATAATGCTGAATATGGCTGTTTAGGCCACTGTTATCAGTCGTCTTCAGCTCAGACAACTGGGAGACCTACTCCTGCTGTTCCAAAATGATCAAAAATAATCACACATATGAAGAAATAGTAGTGAGAGCTCAATCCTAACAATCACATGAAGCTTGGCCATCTACTTCATTGTGCACAGGGTTTCATTTCCTTACCTGGATAGTATTTTTGGCTGTCTCACTTCCCCACATCAGCGTGATTACAAATTCTTATTCATTAGATTCCTGTTTTAATGTGTGAGGGGCTTTTTCTATTGGAAAGTGTGAATTTTTCTTCCAACATCACAGAATATATAAAGGAAGTATTCATCAAGTGTTAGTATATGGAAAAGACAAATGAGTCTTCCATTTTGGACTCACACCATCTTCTGGGTTTTGTTCATATAGTTCCTCAGCCAGTTTAGTGCTGGTACATAACTAGAAGTGATGGAAAACAAGGTCAGTCAGGAGGGGAAATATTTTTACTCATTCATCCATCACATCACAGACCAATACTGTTGCCACTCTCTCTATGTAATCGTAAATGGCAATAGAGAGAAGAAGGGCTGTGAGGTCCTTTCTGGGGAGCACCACAGGGCTGGGGCTGTCTGACCTGCCATCCAGGTCCTCCAAACCACAGATTTTGTCCTAAGGACCAGGACTCCATCAGGAAGGGGCTTCTTGAGTCAGCTCCCACTTTTGCCGCTCTGTTAGTAACATCTATATGGCAGTCCTTCCCCAAAATTCCTCAGATAAAGGGTACAAGAAATACATTTATGGGCACAAAAATAAGAGCATTACCCACTATCAAAGATTTTGCATTACTGGCTTGTGCCGAATAGTGCCTTACTTGAGCAGTCAGTCACTTAAGGATCATGGTACTAACAGATGGCAAGCAGCACTACTCAGATGTTAGCAGGGTTATGTCCAGAACACAGTGGTGTAAAAGTCAGTGGGAGCCTGGATTATGTGCAGAATGAACAATCATTGGGGAATGAAAATATTCAAAACATTCTCCTACTATTCACCTTTTACACATATCTCCACTCCAGGAGGAAATCAATTTTTTTTTTTGCAAGTAATACAAGGGATTCCTATTACATGGCATGAGTTGAGTCTAACTGATTAATCCCTTAAGTAAAATGTCTTCCTTTGAATTAATTCAACGCTTTCTGCTGCCATTCAGTTGGTTTGCCTGAGGACATCACATTTATTTGCACACTCCTACCTGTCTAGGCACACCCATTCAGCGGTATAGTGTACTTATTAGTTAAATTGATGATCCCCGGTTATAATTATATGAAATTTATTGCAGCAGCCATGCTGTCTCACTCTTTAGATCTGTTTTTCATCACTGAGTCCAAGCTGGTAATATGACTCTAGCTGAGCATCACCGGAAAGAGTCGAATCCCACTGAAGTTAATGAATCTTTGCACTGAATTCAAGAGCCTTCGAGTTTAGACGCTAATGAAATGACTTTTTCTTTCCTGGAATCATCTTCTGAAAGTGACCCTCTTTAGCTGCCATAGAGATACCAGGAAGGGTCTGGGGAAATGAGAAGTTCAATACCCAGTAGATGGTGCTGTAATCAAATCCTAAAACCTGTTACGCCAGAACCACTTAGAGATGTGTCATGGCAAATTTCTGCAATTACTAAAGAAAGCATTTTTGTTTTAAAGACACGTGTTATTGCATTTAAAACATACTTATTAATCTGAGGTGTTAATTGTCTAAGCAATATGTTGAAACAACCCAAAGAAATATGTTGTGTGTGCTTTACATGTCTTGCAGAGAAACGGTTTGCGGATATTTCTCATGTCACTCCGGCTCCATGGCCTGCGGGATAATTTAGCTATAGGACAGGGAATGCGTATCTCTCATTTTAGGTAAGAAAGGCAAATTTCTTCCACCTGCATTTGCTTGTGTGTTCTACCTAAGGGTCACATTTCACAGGAGCAGGAATGCGATCAGCTGATAAGACAGGAAAGGAATATCATTTCCCAAGTGAATAAATTATAAGTATTTTGTTTTGAAAAAAAAACTTGGATTTCTTTCAAACTCTTTGACTTTGTTGCTACAGCCCTCCACCACCTGCGCTTGCATATCTGATCCTCAAATTCCCCTGTTTTGTAGCTGGAACTGAATACAATGGCCATGTCCTGAAATCAGCCCTTACTTTTCTCTTCTGCAATCTTCATTAAAGCTCTTTGCTGTTGATAACCTTTGATCTCCTCTCCAGGTCTGCCTATTCCTGCTTAACTTTTGAACGGTACATGCCTATCTGATATTGCAGGTTCTCCCATGTATGGAACTCGCCCTCTTTGCCGACATGGCTAGGAGAATAATCTCTCAAAAGGAGCTGGGGAAAATTCAGCACTCAGGTGACAGGTACCCTGATCACACAGATACTGACATTGCAGACTGGTAAGGACCATCAACAACTGGCAGAAAACCATAATGGCAGTTGCTGCATCTAAGTATTTGAGAACTTAGTTCCATTTATAGAGGTTTTTCTTTATTTAACCTGAAAAACAGCTTGGTCAGATGTCCTTCCTATTGGCAGCAGCCCCTGTGCACAATTCCCTGGCCAAGACCTCAATTTTACACAATATCCCAAATGCAGAAACATCCTGTCATATCATGAAATACCAAACGAGCTCTTTTGCTATTCATTGCCCCTCTGAACCACCTGGAAGTCATGCCTGGGACAAGCTGCTGAAGAGCTGATCATCCCTGTAGTCAGCCTTTGGGGTTCTGCAGCCAACAGAAGTCAGTGCATTGCTAAACAAAGTTCTCACTCACTTCAAAAGCAAATTTAATACAACACTTGCCTAAACAGTGTGAACATGGATGCTATGTGCCTATATAAGAGAACATCTGAAGTCTAAGAAAACTGAACCAAAACAAAGACAACTTTTCCTCATAAATCATGTTTCCTACGGTAACAGTTTTCACTTATGCAGAATGCAGGGTTGCAGCAAAGATTCCTTGGGCTACAGAATTTCATTTAGTACACAGCATGGTTTCTAAATAAGAAATACAGCAGGATGAATTGATATACTTCTTAGAGCACGGAACTCCCTTCCCAGCATTACTAATGTAATAATGCACACACACCCAAGGCCACATCATAGCCTTGAGTACACATGCGGGTTTGCATCGAAGTCAGTGAAAGCTGCACAAATACTTCTGAGAACAGGAGTTTCCCTTCATACATTTTTCAGAAAATGTAATTATTATGCATGATAATTTTAGCTAATGAATATATTTGTATGATTCATTCATTAGGTATCAGTCATTTATAAGGTATTCACAGCATGGTTTATTAATTATTATTAAAACCTTGTATTTACTTTAATTCATATTTCATCAGGGTTACTTCTTTGAACTGCCATAGACTTTCTTTTTAACCTAATCTCAGACATGATTTCCGCTTCTGGGAAAATCCAGTCCAGTTTCTATAGAAGACAATAGGAGGCTTTTCAATTATATCAGTGGCCTATAGATCAGGCCAGATATGCACAAAAGGATATTATTAGGTCATTGGCCTATACTGAGCATATATGTAATAATTTGTATCATAGAAGGTAGGGGTGGAAGTACCCTCAAGAATCACTGAGCTTTGCCCTCTTCATGTACATGAGAATGACCAAAGCCATCCCCTCAGAGGTGTGTGATGGAGGAGCCATCACTTCTGTTTATATTTGTCCAAGACCTGGAGGAGTAGCATCCTTTCCCAAGACTATGACTTATTGTGTCATCATTGCCTTCTTTAATTCTTTAACACAAGGTTCTGCTTTACCTTCCTATTTTACGTCCTGTTATTCTGCTGATTCTTCTGCTGCAACATTCTGCTGTAAAAAGGAAAGAAAACTCAATTCCTGATAGATTTGTACTTTACCATGGGAGTTTTTATGGAATGGAACCACTGAAATAACACCTACCTATAATAAATACCATATTCCTTCACAAGTACTGCACACATACAGCTTCATTCCTCCTTATCACCAATTTTGGACCAGACCAGGGTCAAATGAGCCAAAATACTAAGACATGAGGAAAAGAGAAATCCTAATATCTTTGCCACTTAAAGAAGCCTCTGTTTTTGACCACCAGAAGTATGGGAAGTTTTCACATATATCAGTAATACAAAATTAATTAAATTCATATTGGAAATAAAAAAAAAAAGATGAGAGGCCTTGCAAAAGGATGTATCAAGGCTCTGCACACTTTGCTATGGGAGAGCAACCCCAACGCTATGGACCTAAAACAAGAGCTGAACCTCAGGCAAGGCAGGAATTAGACACTAATCTGGAGGGGGGAAGTTATTTTCATTTCCAGAGCCTTCAAATAATAAACTATTAATGAGCTACTGTAAAAAAAGAGGCATGAAGGGAGTGAAACTGCTCATCTTCAAAGCAGATCACAAGAACAAGCTGCCATTCTAGCCATCCCCACTCCGAAACCAAATCACAATATAAAGGATGCTAAGCCGGTATAAGTAAGTCCTAGAGCTGGAAAAGCACAAAAGAAGCAAAATAGATTAAATTTTTTCCCTGATATACTTGATATCTTCCACACTGCAGACTCACTAGGGACTGGTCCAAAGACCTTTAAGGAAGTGGAGAGGTTCCCATTCCACTTTCATGAGATTTCAGATGAATTCTCATGGCCCACTTTTCATTCTGGTGTGCTACCTGTGCAGAATCTCAGTTGTAATGGGGAAAATCCTCAGTCAGTCGTCACCATCTACAAACACTTTGCAAAATATACTTTGTAAAAAAAGCCGGCTCATTATTAAAGTTATTTTCCTTTCAACACATTGATTTCCAGCAAATATTGAAAAATGTCACAGATGTTCTTCATTTTTTACACTTAAAAAGATCCAAACTGACTCTGAAAATAAACCAAGCAAATACATTTGCTCCCCACGTATTTTTGTGTTGAAATTCAACTCAGCTGAATTTTTTACAGGTAAATTACAATCTCTGGATTAAAATAGGGTTTCTATTTGGAGCCTTAATACGGCTTTCCTAAGAGTGGCCCAATAGTATTGCTGTGCCTTCAACCCTTTATTCCTGAGGTGCAGAAATGCCTGGTTCCAAATGTAGCAAAATGAAAAATTACAGAGCCTGTCTAACAAATCAAAAATAAATGAAGTAACAACATAAAGGTAAATTTACTGTTATTTATAATTTACCATTTTTACCTTGTTTTCAATTGTCTCTTAGTCCTCTTCATTCGAGGAGCCCATTACATTTTATTATGCTAAACCCTATCTTCTGTCACATAAATTACAGTTAAAGATCTTAATATTAAAGCCTCTTAGCTCCCAGACCATATTTCAGGCTTTGTTCAAACCAGACATTAATGCTGAAATTGAACACAGATCACTTTGTCATCATTACCTATGATCTCAAAAGTATAATACAATCTTTGCTATATATGGCACAAAAATGCTTCTTTGTATAACACTGAATTATGGAGATATATTGATATTCTTAATATTTTGACAAAACAATAAAACTAAATACGTTAGCTCTTTAGCAGATACCAGCACATCAGCCCAGCTATTATAACAAGAGTTACAGAGCTAAAGCTTTATTTATTCCAGGTAAAATAGGAAATTAATCGTATAGTTATTTTAATCCTAATTTTTCCCTGGTATATTTTAGCCTTCCTGCTTGCTAATACAGGAAGTCTGTTGCCAATGTTCATCATCATCTGCTTGGGGTTCACAATATCCACCTTTGTTACAGGAACAATATTCTCTTTTCAGTGGTCATGGCTCCAGCAAGGAGAAACACCGGCACAGACTGTCTTTCATCTTATTGTGTGTCTTTTATCCTAAAAGAGGTGTTGTGAGCTCTGGGCTGTGCACAGGGGTGAAGGAAGCAGCACAGCACAGTCTCAGCGTATTACCAAAATCCTCCTCTGTTTTGTGCCCATATTATTACATCCAAAGGGCTGTTCTTTCATTCCAGCAGAGACTTTCACACACCTCTGGCTCGTGTTCAGTGCTTGCCCACCGCTGTCAGACCATTTGCAGGTACATGCATACTGGGACAAATTCTGTTTCAGGTTATTACCATGTCGGTGAGGAGAAACCTTACTGAATTAACACAGGGGGTGAAGTGAGAGCAAAATGTCGCCTCTTGCAAGAGGAGTAAGTTAAATTACTAGTGTAATGGTAACAGACACGGTAGTATCTTCTGCAGGGTATTTTTATAAGTCAGCACCTGCATAATATCTATTCCAATGAATGAAAAGCCTTAGATGATTTATTCTTACCCGGGACAATTAAAAAAGCCCCTGATGTTCGTAGCACCCTGGCAGGGATTTCATCCCATCTTGCCACTACAGCAGCGAGAGAGGCAGCCCTCAAAAAGCTCTTCCCAAGAGAAAATGCCATATCTGATTTTTCCTCATCTTTTGGACTGCCCACAAACTGCTCCATTTGTCTAGTTACTCCTGATTAATTGCCCTGCATAAGAGGCCACTCAAGCCACGAGGTATTTTCTTCCACAGCCAGGTTGGATTTGAGGAAGAAGCGTTGCTTCTCAGCAATGACTACTTTTGTCTGCCCACAGATTGTATAATAAGTAAGATCTGTGTAAAACAAAGGCCTGGCTGATACATCTCATCACAGGTGCACAGAAAAGGTGAATTCACAGCTCCCAAATCTAAGCAAACTCTCCCAAACACTGCTTTGTACAGGTGCTCACTTGCACATCCATGTCATTTCTCCAATGGAATACATCCTGCAATGCTTCAAAATATCTCTGTCCACTTGTATTAGATTTTGGGGTATTGCAACGTCTTTCATTATAAAGAGAGGGTTATTTTTTTAATATATACCTTTTCATTACATCTAGGAGTAAGGTCATGAGTTCTTCTCATGATGGAGGTATAAATATTACATTGTATGGCTGAAATAGTCTGCCTCCGTTCCTGGAGAATACCCTTGGGTAAAATACTGTGTCAGGGCAGCTGATTGCCTGCTCATTTCAGTTTGCTTACTTTTTACAAATAAATTGCTAGACAAATGAATAAAAAGAGAGCGTTAACTTCAGACAATCATATTCATAATACAGCTCTATTATGGCTCCTAAGGCTTTAAGTCTAAATTAGAGTTATTTCTGAAATTAGCTATATCATTTTTTTGGCTCATTACTTTCCTCCTGGAAAAGGTGGGAGGAATCTTACAGCGACAGCAAGAACATGGGATGCAGGAGGAATGGGGTTTGCTCACAGTTTACTTGTATGAAGCTGTGCAAGCTACGCATGCTCAGGTTAGAAAACCTCTTAGCTCCACTTCGGTCTTTGGAGCGATCCCAGGTGGATTTGAGCAGAAGATGGTGCACACTGTGCCAAGTATGCATACAGAGTTCTGCAGGCCTTTAGCCAGGCATAATCATATCCTTTTCCTTCCAATTTTGGCTTCCTTATTTTTTATTTAGTGCCCCTCTTTGTAGGCACAAGCAACTTGATACTGCATGTGCATACAGCACCTAACACCATCAGCTTGTTTCAGGCGTGAAGCAGACTGCAGACGCTCTGGTGTTTCACATGCTTAAAACTTCTATTCCCATCTTTCAATTTTTCACATTCATCTTACTCTGGCGGTGCCACTTTCTGGTAGATTTTCAAGTATTCCTGGTTTTGATAATTTTTACATCCTGTTATTACCCTATGAGTGCTAAATGATAATGATTCATCTGTTCATTTCAATAGATACACAGGTATTTGCAGAACGGTTATTAACCAGGGGCTGTTAATTACACAGAAGATAATTTCATGTAAATGTTGGTCTTAAAAAACAAACTGCGTCCCTGGTTTTTGCCCAAAAAAAAAGCAACTGTTTGGATTTGATTTTTTAATTTTTGTGGGTTTGTTTTTTTACTCCTTGTTCACACACAAGTGAAGGAAGTGATTGATTCATCGGACTGAATGAAAAATGCATCATAATTGCTGGGGTCTGTCCAGCCTGAATTATGTGCTGCTGGCACAGGAACAAGTATATAATACCTCATCTGTTTACTGCTCTGATCAACCTTGCCATTTGAACCGGTGGCTAACAAAAGAGAGAGGAAATCCATGGTTTGCAGACAGTGTGAACCAGGAGTTGGCAAACAGCTATTACGTGTCCGAAAAGGGATCGTGGGCAAATTTTGCCTGGCAATCTGTGAGGCTGATAAAAGGGGAGGATACCCTCTCAGCCTGAATTAAAACTGTCAGCTTTGGGATGGGTTTATGTGTGCATGTGTGGGGGAGGTTTTCCCCTGCTTCTCTCCTTCCCAAGGCTTGATCTGATCTGTTGGCCTGTGACGCATGAGGTGCTCCCATGTGTTGTAAGGAGGTTGATTCACATAAAATCATGGAATCATAGTTAGGGAATGGTTTGGGGTTGGAAGGGACCTTAAAGATCATCTAGTTCCAAATCCCTGTCACATGCAGGGACACCTTCCACTAGACCATTTTGCTCCAAGCCCCATCCAACCTGTCCTTGAACACTGCCAGGGATGCGGCAGCCGCAGCCTCTCTGTCCTACTGTCTCACCACCCTCATAGTATTTTTGGTTTGCTTTAATTTTTGTAGCTTAAGCAATGTCAATCCTCAGGTTTATATGTATGAGACCATAAATCTTTACAGAAGACCTTCGCTGCTTGTGAGAATGTTTACAGCACAAATAAGAGCAGCTGACAACACAGCATCTCTCTGCATCCCTTGGTCTCTTGTGTGGGTTGCTGCAGTCCTTCTTCATAACAGGAGCATCTTTTTTACCATGTTTCTGAACTTAGGAAAAGCTGGGGTTAATGAAGTGGCATTTTCCATCCAGAACAAAACTTTCTCTAGAATCATAGAATAGTTAGGGTTGGAAAGGACCTTAAGATCATCTAGTTCCAACGCCCCTGCCGTGGGCAGGGACACCTCACACTAAATCATATCACCCAAGGCCTCGTCCAACCTGGCCTTGAACACCGCCAGGGATGGAGCATTCACAACCTCCCTGGGCAACCCATTCCAGTGCCTCACCACCCTAACAGGAAAGAATTTCCTCCTTATATCCAACCTAAACTTCCCCTGTTTAAGTTTTAACCCCTTACCCCTTGTCCTATCACTACAGTCTCTAATGAAGAGTCCCTCTCCACCATCCCTACAGGCCCCCTTCAGATACTGGAAGGCTGCTATGAGGTCTCCACGCAGCCTTCTCTTCTCCAGGCTGAACAGCCCCAACTTTCTCAGCCCATCTTCATACAGGAGGTGCTCCAGTTCCTGATCATCCTCGTGGCCTCCTCTGGACTTGTTCCAACAGTTCCATGTCCTTTTTATGTTGAGGACACCAGAACTGCACACAATGCTCCGGGTGAGGTCTCACAAGAGCAGAGTAGAGGGGCAGGATCACCTCCTTCGACCTGCTGGTCACGCTCCTTTTGATGCAGCCCAGGATACGGTTGCTTTCTGGGCTGCGAGCGCACACTGAAGCCGGCTCATGTTCATTTTCCCATCAACCAACACCCCCAAGTCCTTCTCCTTGGGCTGCTCTGAATCTCTTCTCTGCCCAACCTGTAGCTGTGCCTGCGATTGCTCCGACCCAGGTGTAGGACCTTGCACTTGGCATGGTTAAACTCCATGAGGTTGGCATCAGCCCACCTCACAAGCGTGTCGAGGTCCCTCTGGATGGCATTCCTTCCCTCCAGGGTATCAACCGAACCACACAGCTTGGTGTCATCGGCAAACTTGCTGAGGGCGCACTCAATCCCAGTCCTTCACCAAGTGACTCTTGTGCTGCATTCACATCTGGATGCAGTGTCCTGTTCTTATTTATCCTTTAAAGACATAAGCTGGTTTAAGGAACATAAAGAGATCTCATAGAAAACCAGTTTCTTCACCATCTGTGTTTCTATTCCCTCCGCTGCTAGTCTTATTGGCAAAAATCCATGTCTATGCATAAAAGTAAAGAATCCATTAAACTCAGAAAGCCATTAACTGATAACTAAAATCACTGACGGAAGGACCACGGAGATTTAAATCAAGTATTTGACCTCAAAATAAGTATTTGACCTCAGTGGTAGCAAGTGCAGAGTTCCTGGTGGTATTGGCAAGCTGGATTCAAACTCAGAGTTGCACAAGTCCACAAGGGTTTTTCCCTTTAAATCACATCATCCTCGGTTTAAAAGCTTGAGTTAAATTCCATAATAAGCAATGAGAGCTGTAAACCTGACTATCTGGCTTTGCCCAGATAGGATCTGTGTCGTCAACAAACATTCACACTACAAGCAAACAGTGTTTGCTTTCATGTTTTTCTCCCATATTTGAACACTGATTTTTTTCAATTCCTGGGTTTAAAATTCAGATCAAGCTCTTACGATTTTTGCTCCTGACCTTCATTATACTTCTTTTCTTTTGCAGCTGTCAAATTAAAGTGATTTATACTTTCTAAAGTTAAACCATATTTCCGATGATCGTGATAATTATCTTCCAGATAAGAGTTCATCATGTTTAAGACATTAGGTCGACAGGGAGGTGTAATGGCAGCCATAAGTCACATAAGGACTTATCTCCTGGGGACTATCTGGATGTATACCCAGGGAAAGATGCCCCAGTGGGCTTTCAGCTCCAGCACAGAGCCAGCAGTACCAAAACTTCTGCACTTGAGCTGCTTCAACACATAACCCCATGTACCTTCCAGTATAATTATTGCTAGCATACATTTTGGGATGCTACCTACAATTAGCATTACATTGACCTTTTTTTGTAAGGCAAACAGATGTCATTCACATGCTAGACAGCTCTTTTCCCTCAATAGATTTTTATTCGGCAATTGAATAAATACCCACATAATTCTGTAGGCTGAAGGATGCTGGCTTTTTTATTTGCATCGCATAATTACATTCACAGAAAGCATATTTTAATGTGTTATGTTTTCAATATAAATTTATTTTATTTCATATGAAAGGAAAATTTAATTTTACTTTCCAAATATAAATTGGATCTACTAAAATGCAATGGACTGTAAAGTAGATGGAAGTTATTTTTATGTGGAAAATATTCTTTCTACGAAAATTAATTGGTCCTTACTTTCAAATATGTGTTCTCTATGTATATGGTGTTATCTGGCTGTAAAATTTATTACCACCTGAACTATTCTTCCCCATATTTCAGGACACTGAATATCATAAAGATTGCTCCCTTACGCTGAGGTGAATGCTAGCTCAAAGCACAATCATTTCAATTTCAAAATGATAAAAGACAGTAAGTGAAAATGCATGAGAAGTTTCAAGAACTGTGGGGGGGGGAAAGAAAAGAAACACCTTTTGAACTGTTGAATTCTACCAGTCAAGTAATAATCTATTTGCTGATTTCAAAGGTAAATTTTCACAGATACTATCATATGAGACATAAATCTGATTTTCCAAGATACTAGGTATACATCAAGAAGGCCCCAAAGAGGCAAATCCTCATGTGGTACAAAGGGCTGTGGGGTGATTGCAACAAATGTCTGAAAATTCTATTATCCCCAATGAAGCACCAAAATACCAGCTCTGACATAGATAACTCCTGTAGCAGGAAGAGCTGAGCTGTGCTTTTAGACAGAGACTTGCTTGCCATCGTGCTGCCTCTTCCCATTGCCACCCCAAGGCCCCTATTGCATGCTGACCAAATGCATTGCAGAGTACCACTCTTTCAGTTCAGATCCTGAACAACCATTCAGGGTTCACCCAGAAGACAACAGCTCAACAAGAGCATCAGGTGAAGTCAAAGATACCAGCTCACTTTCCCCATGGAGATTTCTGACTAACTTTAGCTGGTTGCCATGGGTGTCTTGGGGGGGTCTTTCCCAGTAGAAGTCATTGCAGCTGGGCATGTGCCTAACTGACTGCAGCATCTAGACCTTTGTTAGTGACATCCACTGCTGCAGAGAACAGCACTTATAGACAGGCTTTAATGCTGCTTTCCAAAGCAGATTTGAGTTTTTAAGCACGTATTTGCTAATGTATTTTTAAGCCATGCAGCTTTACCTTTTGAAATAACTTGCACCTCATTTTTTCACCTTAAACAAGGAACTTTCTGGATGAATAATAATACATGTTTTTTTCTAGTTGGGCTGCAGAACATGTTGTCAGATTTAGACATTAGATTAGGTATTAGGGAAGGATTTTTCACCATGAGGGTGTTGAGACACTGAAACAGGTTGGCCAGAGAAGCTGTGGCCGCCCCATTCCTGGTAGCGTTCAAGGCTCAAAAGGGCTTGGAGCAAGCTGCTCTAGTGGAAGGTGTCCCTGCTCGTGGCAGGGGTTGGAACTGGATGAGCTTTAAGGTCCCTTCTAACCCAAACCAGTCTATGATTTAGCAAAATCAGTGGTTTCCTGCACAGAAGCCTTCCAAGGCAGCAAAGAATCAAGCCATGGGAAACCACTATTGCTGACCCAGTCACTCCCCAGGCAAATCCCCCTAAACTACTGCCCCTGCCTTGCCACTTGAGCCATACTTTCTTTCCCTGGTATTCCTTAAATAAAGGCAGCTAGTCTAGTTTTCGCTCAATTACTTCACATAATTGCAGAATATGTGGAGTTCAACTGGGAAACTAGCATGGAGCTGTAAAAATGGTGCAGTGGTAGCAGTCACTATAGGAGGAATAAATCCGCTTTGGTGTGAGAATCCCCTCCGGGACATCTTCCAATTCTGCAGTAATTTTCTTCCCCCGTAACTGTGTTTTAGTCTCACTGCAGCTTATGCATCATACTGGAGAGCAGCAATATATGAAGAAATGAAACTCCTTTTGTTGCTTGTCTTTAAGGTACCTCCTATTTGTTCAGCGAAGCCTGTTTTACATTATCGCATGAAGGACAGAAGAGAAGGCACCTGTTTCAGAGATTTGACCTTGTGATAAAGATGGAGAAGAATTGCTTATTAACAGGTTGGTTTCTTGAGACAGAAAGCTGTCTAATAAGAATCCTGATGTAGTTCTTTGGGCCACCAACAATTGCTGGGGATCTGAGCCCCTGTGTTGTACTCGTTTTATGGTTTCAGATACTGCACTTGGAAAAAGGCACAAGTAAACCTTTGCCGTTGCCTCCACCTTCGATATTCAAGCAGGCCAGGTTTAGGGAAGAAGCTGGACCATCGACAAGGTGAAAAATGTGCAAAGAATCCTTGCAGAGCAGCTATCAACTCTGCCTTTAAAAGACAAACACCCTGATTATATCATTTTGGCAACCTTTTCAGAATTACTGTGAGAAACCAGAAGTACATACTGGTAAACCATGGGACCTGGCAAACTTTGAAGAGATTTGAGATTGAGGCTGATTGAGATTCATAGATAAAGCCACCCCTGTGCAAAATCTCTATTATTCTCAACAAAAAAAAAAGATAGCTGTGCCACAGAGATCACAGAAATGTATTTTCATGGAAGGCATAGGCTGAAGCTGATGTGAGTCATCTTCTGTGAATCAGAGTTGACCAAGTATTCTACAATGGAGAGAGCATATTTCTGTTCTTTGCTATGCTGTTTTTATACAATGACCCTTTTATGATATTTTTTGTGGAGATCTCCCTTTTTCTGAGAATTGGGATAAATGTCAAGATGGCCCCAGAGGATACAAATCAAGAGTCAGATAGGTATGAGCTTTGGAACACACTGATCCTGCCTGTTTCTAGAAAATTAGTATCATCGTCTTTGTTTCAATCAGCTTTGATTAGCAACCTCTCCAAATAACTGCTGCAATTGGTCATTGAAGTTAGAGCAAAACAGTCACTATTCTTATCACAAATAAGTCTCATTTTTAATGGATTGACCAGCAAAAAATATGGGCATTCCGTTGATGTGCAATACACAGTTTTACTATTTTGTATACATCCCTTTCCTCACTCTTTTTATCTCCCAGCTTCATCATTCTTCTTGAGGCTGTAAGTCTTTCCACAGCTCTTCCACATAATGAAGTAGCTAAAGAAACTAAGAATACATATATCTGGGGGTATTTTAGCAGTGATATTTCAGCTGCAGATGTTTTTATGAAGGGAAGCCAGAAAAATGAAGTCTCAAATCAACAGATGAGAGCAACTTGCTGCAGTGTATCCTCCTATTAGCAACCATCTCACAAGCAACACACAAGAAATGAAAACAGAGAGTAGCTCAGTACCCTATCAGTGCTGTCCTGTGCCAGAAGTGCAAGCTCCAATGCACACCTGTATCTGGAAAGTTGGATTTGCCCTTCACAGACTTGGCCACCAGTGTTCGTCAGCACAGGGCTGTCAAGTCTTGGTTGATCTGAGCTAATCCAGAAGCACACACTGAGGGTTCTCTGGCAGAAATCAAAGCACTTTGGGAAATCATACTGGGAGGAGTTGGCAGCTTCTGCAAGAGGATCCTTATGTACACACTTATGTAATTTTAACATAGATCACATGAAGCTCCACGTCTTGATCCAGTTTCTTTACCACCTATGCTGATTTCAAGCTCCTTCCACATTATAGTGTTATTGGTGTTTCCACATATTTGATTTAATGGGCATTAGTATCTAATGATGTACCCACTAAAACCACTGCAATATTTACTGTTGCTTTCAAGCCCTTTCTCCACAACAAATCCTTTAAAATAAACAAAACACCCAGAAAATATGTGTAGATGTAGGAGACATATTTCTAAGTAGCTTTGCATTAAATTATTCATA
This sequence comes from Pezoporus occidentalis, assembly GCF_034315485.1. Lineage (NCBI taxonomy): Eukaryota > Metazoa > Chordata > Aves > Psittaciformes > Psittacidae > Pezoporus > Pezoporus occidentalis. Next base: position 4,654,015 of record NW_026915780.1, read on the forward strand.
TTTTTCATCATGACAACCAGAGATTAGTTGCCAAAAAATATCAGGGTATTTCCTAGGGATAAACAATGTGATGGTGCTGCTTTTCTTTCCACCCAGTATAAACAACAGTTAAATAACACCTGATATATTGCATGAATTAGAAGTTTCCCCAAAGCCTGATTTCATTCACATTGATAATTTGCTTAAACAAAAATAACCAGAAATTACAACCTTTTAATAAAGATATTCACTGCTAGCAAAAATCTCATCCTGCTCACTGTGCCTTTAGTACAGTTTCTAAAGGTTCTCCACACTTTGTTACTTAATTATGCATCATGTTTACCATACTCATTTTACAATTACGCGACAACGTGGTTGTAAGCAGCAGATGCTATGGGAGGCAAGGAGGAACCTCGGTTATCTGATAGCTCCCTTGATTCACTTTTCTGCCCCAGAAATAGGAAGCACCTTTGATTGCTCCTTGTAAAGAGGCAGATACAAGTCTCAAGATATCCCAGCAGCTATTTGTGGTTGTCACACATGGCAACTGGTTAAAGAGCTGTACTATTCATATTGTTATCTTACTTCGAATGGAGATGCATAATATATTTATAATGGCGATAGGTACACCAGTGTTCTGTCCATCAGCTCCGTGTGTCACCAGATCTAGCACCGATATGCATTGCACACGTGTTTAACCAAACAAGGCTCCCTTGCTGTGGCAAAAATCAGACAAAGGAAACAACAGCCTCCCTGATTCCAGGAGCTTCAAGGGGATGACAGAGCAGATTTGCAGGAATGTTGTAGTAAACCATTATCTGGCAAACTGCTCTGATGTGACTGGGGAAAGAGTTATGACTATATGTGCTTAAGCCCTGTGGTCAACTCCACACGCATAAGCAGGATTGCTCCACGTGCAGGACAAATAGGGATTTCTTGACATGTTAAATCCACCATGAGAACCCAACCAGCTGGACCTGACTAGGGAGAGAGGCAAAACATGGTAGCAAAGGCACACCTTGGGGGAGCACCTTCCTTTCGGTGTTCACTGGAGTAACAGGGTCTCTCCACGAGCTTGACTCTAAATTTGGCAGAATGGTCCTTTGCTCCCAGTTCAGATCCAAGGGTAACAATGATAGGTTTACTCACCATCAGCATTTCTGTTAGAGGGGATTTGGGGTATTTTACTGTCTGTGTGGGTAATTATGAAGTCTTCCCATTGGAGCAGATAACATACAGCTGAGGATGTTCAGTCAGCTGCCCATCGTGCTTTATTTCAATCCTTCCTTTTGCACTTGCAGTCCTTTCTATCATGCGTGCTTATACTTTGAAGCAATTCCTACTTACTGACGGTAAGATAAATGACCAAAACTGAAGCTTGCCCAGAGGCAGATATGGTTTTTCTTACATTAATTAAAGAAATTAGGAGATGATGAAGGTGTTTCCACAGGAAATATTTCAGGTTTTATGTCACAGGCTGATAAATTTTGATTTAGAGAACAGATTTTTAAACCCTCATCGATGGCTTTCAGCATGTCCCTTGCCAAAAGTTACCAGCAAGCACAAACACAGACTGCTCTCCGGAGTAAATTGCCACTAGTGATAAAGCTGGGGCTCTTAATTATGCTGAAAGTCATTGCTCTCCTTTTTTTGTGAGTCTTCAAGGTTTGCTCAGTTGAGAAGGCTGAAATCAGAAATTTCACCTTGCAACTGATCGAAGTCTTCAATTTAAGAGGCATCAGCTTTACCTCCCAATAACAGAGTGAAATCATTCCTGTTGTTCTCCCACATAGGCAAATGTCATTTTTCTTCAAACTTTTCTGATGTCTCCAAAACCTATTTTTCACAATTTATGATTTTTCAAGCCCATTTACATTCCCATTGAATATCAATAGTTGTCCAGAAATACTAAATGGTAATGAGAAAAGCTGAAGGGCACTCATACATGGAAGAAAAAGGAGGCTGAATGTCTTTAATTTGTCCCTTTCCTGTGTTAGCGGCTAATTTCAAAACTGTGACTATTTCCAATAGTTTTATGCACACATTTGAAAGACAGGACTTCACTATATTGTCACATCCCATTCCCAAAAGATAAAACTACAGGTTTTTGACAGTTTTTCCAAAGACAGAAGCCTTTTATTCGATCATAAATTGCTGGGAGGACAGAGTTGATAGACTTCTTTAGGCTGATAATGTACTTTGAAAGAAAAGGCAGTTTTACACTTCTGCAAAATCGTATTTAAAATATTTATATACCTATCAACGGAGACACTGAGGTAATTCACCTCTAGGTCACTGGTTCAAAACCAAACCAGCTCTTTTACATCTCAAACCTGTCGCCTTCTGGCAGCTGTAAAGTTGCCTAGATTTTTTTGTTATGATCCTATTAAGCTTGCTCCTTGCATTGTAGAGTCCTCTGGGATAAAATCTGGCAACATCCAGAGGAGTGGCCTAGGACTGCATAGGAAAGAATATAAAGTTGAACTTCTTGTTTTAGCAAATTTTCAGAATGAGGTGGGTGAGATATCACAGGACCAAGCAATAACTTCCCTACTCGAGTTAATACAATATGTACTATTAGGAAATGCACTGAATATAGCTCATAAACCAGCTAGTCTGCTGTACACAGAATGCCTGCAGTCTCATGAAATGTTATTCTTTTGCTTTATCTTGTTAGTATCATGTGAAGCTTCATTAAGCCGCCAGATGAATCATATAGTAATTGGATATAATGAATTTAATTATGTAATTTCTTTTTTCATAATGAAACAAAGTCATATTTTATGAACAGGCAAAGTATTGTTTGGAGTTACGGATTTAAGTTAATATTTGGCAAGAAAAGCATAACTGAGGACTAATGGCTCTTCTCTTGTTTTTCCCCTTTGCTTTTATCTGACCTTCACTGGTTGGATTTGTCTATGCAGGGAGCACAGCCACATCTGTGCTAAACAGAGGAAACTTCACGTTCATGGTCTGTGGGCGCTGGTGGAAGGTGAACCACTCTCCAGCACATCATCCTCAGTGTGGGTGGTAGAGCCAGTAACTGAGAACAAGTCTCACGTCTGGAGGAAACAAATTGAGGATAACCAAGCATCACCACCAGAATTACCCTAATGAGCCTGCCTCAAGGTCCAGTATCTTCATGTCATCACAGAATCATAGGATGGTTTGAGTTGGAAGGGACCTGTAAAGCTCACCCAGTTCCAAACCCCCTGCCATAGGCAGGGACACCTTCCACTAGAGCAGCTTGCTCAAAGTCTTATCCAACCTGGCCTTGAACATTTCCACTTTTCTCCATTAGTGGTCAGAAACGGGTATTTCTTTTCGGGTTTGACCCCAGCAGCCAGCAGAGGGTAAGAAATTAACAACTCTGTGTTAGGATCAACTCTCTGCTGTACCTGCTGTCAAGGCATGCCAATCTAGCAGCTAACAATTAAACAATATCATCTCTATAGGAAGGCCCTTTGCCTGGAGCCTGATCCTTCTGCTCTCAGGTGCCACTGGTTCCTCTGTGAGATGGAGGAGCTCAGAGTCTCCCAGAGACAGCTCGACATTTCACAGGGTGAGGTATTAATGTCAGCCCTTCCCTTCCTAACTCCCATTAATGACTTTCTGATGACCCGTGCTTATAATATCCTGCACCCCTCTCACTACTTGGCCATTGAGGATGTTCCAAGGAAATGAAACCTAATGATAAAACAGTACTTGAAATATCAACATCCCTGGCCTAATTAGAGCTGGGCCAATGGGCCCTAATTGCATAACTAAAATGCACCCAGTTGAGTTCTTTCTATTGTAACTTGACTACACATCTCGGCTCTGATTAATGGGGCCAGCGCTGCAAACTAAAATGCAGTTAATTTATTGTAAGTTTTATTAGGCATATAAAAGGCGACCAGGAATTACTAGCCTTTGGTTGCTAGAGATACATTTCATCTATGACTCAGACCAGATTCTTCACAGATTAAGCTTGTTAATTTTACTTATTGCCAACATTCTTCACCACATTGCTGGAGCGAGAGCCACGGGCTCTTGTCTAGAGCGGGCGGTATGAAAAGAACCGGAGGCCTTGGACAACAGTAACATTAACTACTTTGTCCTTTTAATTCATCTAATTACATGCAAGAAAAAAGAAACAGACCATTTGCAGGCTGCCTTTAGTTGCCTTTCTGCAGTGATGCTGAGCCAGTGCTTTTGTAGGCTTTTTGTTGTCTTATTAGCGAGCTTTTGTTCGGAGAGATGGTTAAAGCCATTTTCAGCAGCTAGCGAGATGAAACAGTTTCAATAAGGACACAATGTACTTGTTTAAATTACCTTTCAAAATGCTTGAAACCATTAAGGGGGAGGTGCTACAAATAAAAGTTGGATTTTTTTTTGTTATAATGTTTTACCCTAATAATAGCTTTTATTTTATTATAATCCATTAGTTGACAATATTATTCTATAGATTATTAGGCAGCAATTTTGTTATTTCATCACACTTTCAGCACTCACTCACAGAGCTGGAAACCACAAATCTCTGTATAATATGCTTTCAATTTTGTTAAAATCTGTATTTAACCGGTTTGGCTGTGAAACATCTTGGCAGAAAATGTGCTTTTAATTCTATCTTGATTAGCGTAACAGTTGACAAGGCTGAGTAGTGACATGATGGTATCCTATTTTCTACTATTCCCACTGTTACCTTTTCCCTGACAGATTTTATTTACTATTTTCACTTCCCCACAGCTAACAAGTCCAAGCATACTCTGCAACTTCCACTAAAGGGAATTTATCCCTTGTTGAATGAGCATCATAGTTAGAAAATCTAATTAAAAAGAGCTGATGTTCCCGGTTTGCTGGCAGGCTAATAGTAATGTGAGGCTTTTGAAAAATTTAGTGCCTACAGGTAAAATAAAAGTGTATTTAGCACTGTATATTTAGGTGGTCACAAACAGAAGGTGATTCAGAATTGTAGCAGGGAAATAAGGCAGGCAAGACTTCTTGGTTAATGTGGGGAAAATGGTCATACGTTTTCCAGTTTCACATCTTCTGTTCACTTACTTACCTAAAATTGTGCTAGTATTGTGGCTGTGGCTGAGCGTTCTGCAAGATGTGAAATTTGGCATGTAACTCTCTTCAATAAAAATTTACATTTAATCTGCATATTTTTCTAATTATTGGAAGTGAATTGAGTGCTAAGGAAAGATTTCTCATGCAATGTGCAGAGCTAAACTAGCAAGCCAGGAGAGACCAGCAAGTATAATTTCTTTTGTGCCTGTGTCTGACCTGGGTGCAAATGGTGTGACCTTAACTGACTGAACTGGGAAATTTGACATTTAGGATGCATTTATAGTGAGCTTGGTCTGGTTAACCTCCATCTGTGGGATCAAAGCCTCTTTTCACACTGCTCCCACACCTTCTGCTCGTTTTGGTGTGTGCCATGGAGACCTAATGTGTGGGACTACGATGACTGTGTGGTTAAACCAGATTCATGGGAACCCTGTATTGTTACCTACCTTGAAAATGAGATCTGCTATTGTAAACTAAGGGGAATGCAGGTGGGATGGGCAGTGAGCAAGCTACAGGAGCTGCACCCAAATCCATTTCTTGATACTAAACCCTGCACAGGTTATTTTCAATGGTTTATATTCTCTCTGCATTTTATACCTCAAACCAATCAGGCTAATACAGCATTTACAGTGCCATTTACGTAAATTACAACAGGATTTTATAGTCAATTTCCCAATGAAAAAATCAGGAATATTATAGTGGTGGATTCTGCTATGAGCATACAGGGCTAACCTGTGCCCAGAAGCACTGCTCATATAAAAGCAGCAGTCCCTGTCATAACAAGACAGCCCCTCCTGATCCATCACTTATGCTTGGAAAGAAGCATTAAGCCTTGCTCAAGTCCAGCCTGGCCAGTTCCTGAGGTCAGATTGAGCAGCTTTAGGGCTGATGTAATTTTTGCCCTCGACTGTGATCCCACAAGCTGGTCCCCAAAGGAAACACCACGGAAGTTTTCACTGTGGTTCTTGGCAGGCCTCAGGATGTACTCACGTAGATCAGACTGCAGGATGAGACCTTGGACACTGGATAAATATTTTTCCACAACGTAGCATGAAATTCATTGAGAGCAAGAGCAAAACAGACCCATGCTCTAAGGACTCACTTAACTGGCTCAAACCGTGTATAGTATGTGTAACATATTACTTACTGTGAGAAGATGCTTCCCCCACAGATTGCCAATACTCTAACGCATGAGTTGTGATTCAGAGATGCTGATCAAAGGATTGTAAGGAGGGAGTGCAGCTTTGCCTGTACAACCAGCTAATTGTGGCCTCAGTCCAAGGAAAAATGTGAATGTTTGATTAAAGTTGGACAAATGTAGGGGAAAAAAAAACCTTGACTTTGAGCACACACAGGATGGATCAGGACCTTAGCTCGTGCATGTTTTTTACATTGGCTAAGCTGACTGCTGACTCTGTGTATCCTGAGTGTGATTACAGTTTATCTTCCACAGCAGTCATAAAAGAAACCTTTTTAGATAAGGAACGTTAGGAAACCTTGTTTCCTTATTACCATTTATTTTCCTCAAGTGAAACTGGAATGGGGTCACATAAAGGCATGTTTTGTGATTTAAAATCTTCAGTCTTCCTGTAGATGTGTATGGTGCATACCATGATTTTCTGCTGAGGTGTGTTATAAGAGGTTGGATAGATTCGTTTGCAGTGAGACTTAGTGCCGTCTTCCAGTGCCCTGATTTGTACACGCTGGCTGCTAAGTGCAAATATGAAGCCAGGGAAAAGCTACACCATGTTAAATAGCTAGCTCCCTAGCTGAACAATCCAATTGGTAAATAATAAATTTATAGGTATATGATGTGCTTTATGGGATTTTAAGAGAGTTTTTTCTTTTCCTTATCTTTCTCACTACTTCCAGGCAAACCTGAAAATAATTCAGGGAAATTTACCAGTGAAAATGAATTCTTCCATAAAATTATCAACAAATCTGGAAGTGCTCATAGTCTGTTATACCTTCAATTGCTGGCGTGATTTATATTATCTAGCAGAGAGAATATAATGTTCCCCACGTTCTCTTCCAGATAGATATTTTTAATAAAAAATAATAAAACTTAAAACTATGCAGAGAATCAAGAATATGCTAAATGTGTGTGCAACTTACGGCAACTACAGGAGACTAAGAGTAATTTTTGTTCTCTCCAAAATGTAACTCATTTCTTTTTAATGGCAATATGTTTGCTCCAAGTGCGTCTCTTCAGGCAGATAGATAGAGGAAAAACTATAGAGACCTCACACAAATAGCTCTTTTGATATTCTTTCTGATAAGGCCACCCTTTTAGGGAACAAAAATTAAGTTGGGCCGCACATTGTAACATCCATGTGTTTGACCATTGAACGCAATGTGTGGCCATTAGAAATAAAAGAAAAATCAATAGGGTTTCATTAAAACAGCAGGCAATCAGGGCTACGGCACTAGCTTAATTACAGTTTCAGTAGCATTTGCTTTAATTGGAAAGAATAAAAGAAGTGAAGTGGAGTGAATGAAGAAATTAGCATATCTATCACTGTTGTCACATTGTACTGTGGCCTTAAAGCACTGTTTGCTCTTTAGTATCCCTGATGCTTTGTGAGGCCCTGAAAAAATATGGAAAGGCAATTAGCAAATAATCAGATTGCACCTTTGCAGGATTCTAATTAAAGATCTTTTTAATGCTGGGAATACATTTTTTTTATCTTTATTATATACAACAGATATAATTTGCATCTCTTGCGTTCACGGAGCATTGTGCATACATACATATAGCTGATAGAAGGGGAAGGAGTTTGTGCTCTGCATTGGATGTCCTCCAGTGGGAGTTATCCTGCAGATTGCTGTGACTCAAGAAACCCTCTTCATACAGCAGCAACCTCCGGCAACTATGTGACTGTCCAGGCACTAGGTAACGTCTTAGTAAAGGAGTAAGAAATGAAGCCAGGGCAAACAATTGTGTTTCCTGAGCTTGTGGCAGGGGCAGCAGAAAGACGTATACAGATTCATGCTGCCCTCAGCCATGGACTGGTGTGAGTAGACCGTGTGGTGGCCAGTAATGCCCTTTATTCCTCTATACAAGGTGATTCCTATATTCCTAGACAAGGTGATGCCCCATAAAGTTCACTGCCAGGCTCCTGGCTCTTGGAGACCCTCCAAGACCTGTGTGTGCTTCAGGTCTAGAACAAACACCTACTCCACATGCAGAAGACAAGCCACCCCACCTGGTGTTTTCCCACCATTGCAGTCAGTGGCAGCAGGCATCACCTCCAGTCCTGGCAGTCCAAGGGTGACACCAGGATGTGTTTGTGCTCCTCCTAAGGCAATCTTAAAAGCTGAAGCTATCAAAGACATTTCTTTACAGGCACATCAATTTCATAGATTCACTACCTGTCAGCAACCAAATGGAATCTGGGGCAGTTCATTTCACTTCTATCTTGCCCTATCAGAATTAGGAATAAAACTCTTCCTTCACACTTACAAAAAGATCAACCAGTAAAGCGGCATTTTTACCTCTTTTATGCAGATGTCTTTTGAGGCCAACAGCTACACCAAAGCACAGTTAATGACAGTGAGATCACAGGTAGGCCAAAAAATGTGTAGAAGAGCTAATATATTATTCTTACTGCTCCTGAAAAGTTAATTCAAATGTCAATTATCTTCTTTTTATTAAATTGCTCAGAAAGCAGTCATGACTGTCCTGGATTAATTCACTCATTGAAATTATCATGTGCTTATTTAGGGAAAAAAGAAACATGTTTTAGTTCACAGATTATTCATGAATGATTCATTACAATTCATTTTGAATAGTCTGACAAATATTTTATTCTGTCTTGTGTGTCCTACCTCTTACATGGCACTCAATAATACAGACATGCTTTGGGTTTGGGTTTTTTTACCTTTTTCATCTCCCTGTGACATGAGACCTCAGGTTTCTTTGAGATGTATCACTTTTCTATAACACTCAAGTCCAAGCTTCTTAAAGGATGATCTATTTTATGAGGGCTCTAGGTATATGTGCAAAGCTGGGATGTTTGGGTAACATTGCACAAGGACACACTGGAGATCAGGGAGCAGAATCTAGATCTTTCTGAGTGATAAATACAGGGCAGCAGCTATGTTTGTAAAGAGAAATAAATTCTTAAATATGTAGGTAGGTACATAGAGCAATTTAAATCACTCTGTTAGCAGTGAAGAGTGTTAAAGTCAAACTAAAAATCAGTGTAAATTAGGCACCGGGGGGGTATAAGTCTCCATCAGTTCACAGTTGCAAGCTTGCTTGTGAAAACATGAAATGTTCACTACTTCTACCTTCCTTTCATGGCCTTACCTTTATGCAAAGAACAATTCAACGGAGCCATAAACCAGGGAAAGACACAAGAAGTCCTGCCCATTCTTGGCATTGTCACAAAGTTCTCATTTGTAATAAAATTCTCATTTCTGAGTGGGCCAACATCGCTGCGGTTCATACCAGAATACTGAGGATGCCTGCAGCTTGCCATTGTTTTCTGCCAACTTGAGGACCAAAACTTCCATCCCCAAGTCACTGGCAGAACAGCTGTGGAGTATCTCTGAAACATCCGGAGATGGTGACATGAGCATGAAGACACGGAATCAGCTCCCCACAAAGGATCTGGAGAGAAGGCACTGTAGGGAGACAAATGTTTTCATAAATTACTACAAAGAAAAGTGAACGGAATTAATTGCAGGTTTGATACTGTTTTAAGCACTGTCGAATAAAGCATCCTTTTACACAGCTACTATTGAATTAACTTCCTAAAGTTACTGCAAATGCCTTTTGGCCAGAGGATTCTTGAAGGGCAGAAATATATTTATGGAGTGGAAACCCAATTTGAGGAGGAACTTCCACAGACACAAATGCCTCAAACCAGTTTGGCAGTACGTGATAACTCTATTTGTAATTAAAGGTTAAAGTATACTTAAACCAGTTTGGCAGTTAAAAACAATTTTAATTGAAAATATACATTTGTAATTGCAAATGGAAAGATTTCCTGTAATAGCAGTAACAGACCCATTTTCTAATAAGATGAACAATACAGTTGATGACTGAAGCATCTGTATATAGTTACATACAGCATTTCTGTACTGCAGGCTGCCAATTTATTTCAGCAGTGAAAAGCTTGATTTATTGTTTGTAGCATTACCATCTGTTGTAGTTATTACAGAAATTATATATAAACCAGTTAGTAAACACTTTGCCCCATTGTCTGTTGTTTTGATAATCACCCATAATAACATCTAGCATCAATATGGTCTTTAAACCCGATTTGGGAGTTAATGGAATAAGAGGAGGCAGTCAGTATATGCACCAGGGTAATGTCATTAGGAATGTTTGTGAAGAACAAATTAAATCAGTTGTAAATTGTGCTCTCAAGTCAGCCAGAAAACCAGTCTTGTTCAGGAGAAGGGATTTATATTTTAACCTCGTGCAGAAAATGTACTTAAGCAGATTAAAATAAAATAGGGACTTCGTCGATGGATGTAAATGGTAATTGCTGGAGCTCTAATGGCTTCCTGTTGGCTATGTCATGCAGTGGGCACAGCTATTTTAAAGTTAACCAGTGCTTGAGGTCATACTTTTACAGATTCAGTCATTAAACAGGACTAGACATGTCACTAAATGGCTGATTATTCAAATGATCAGCCTGCTCAAAAGTTACCTATGTCATATTCCGGACAGAGGATTACAGGAAAAAAAAATTTAAGGTAGAGTTGAAATAAAATAAAGATGAAATTAATTCAAGTATAAGTCAATAGAAGCGTCTGTGTGGGGTCTCGTTTGTTTTGGATGCAGACTCTGCTTTATATCAGCTTGTAGTGGTTGCTTAAATTATTCACACTGGGTTTTTCTTGTGTACAAATAGTTTTATGTATCAGAAGTGTAGTCTCTCAAGTATTATCTGTCTGAGAAGCTGTACGGGTTGTAGGCATATGAGAAATAGATTTATTATATACTGGTGCAATCTATTATGTGCCTGTGACCATTTCACTTGCCCACCTACATGTCAGCAGTGTAATGCTGTTTTAGCACCATTTTAGTGATATACTGAAAAGTCGAATACTGAGTTTTCTGGAGTGAACGTTTTCTTCCAAAACAAAATATCGCTTCTCATAGATAATTTTCTCCTTGTTCCATCTGCACCAAGGATGATCAATAAGGTCTTGTTTAAAAGTGAAATATTAAAGGCATACTCTGAGTTCCAGTCATGAATTAGTAAAAAAGGAAAATGTCAAGCTAAAACTAGTGGTTTTCATAGGTTGATACGTAAGAAATAACCACTAATATTTAGAATACAAGCAATACATTTGCGTGGTTGTTATTAGTAAATATATTTCTCTATCAGCGTATATGAGCTTTAGACCTTGCCAAGGAGAACTAAAGAGGATAGAGTTTGTTTCCAAGGCTTGAGGGCATCTGAGACAAACCCTGCCAATGCCACCTCACTGTGCCACAAACCCAACGACGATGCCTGCACCAAGTGAAATGAGAAGGAAAGAACTCTCATGGAGCAAGGTTCTCCAAGCTTTATGAGCAAAACCAAGATATTCTTTCTGCCCAGAGCAGAACTGGCACGTACTGCTGGAGGGATAAATGAGTGAGTGGCTGAGAAAATCCTGACATACAATAACAGGCTGAGCTTCCGAGCAAGGGGCAGAAGGACTCAGAAAACATAAATGTGGGGTTTCCCCTACAGAGCTTCCAAAACTTGAAAAGACACAAAATAAATGGGGAAAACTTTTGTGTTTGACACTCTTGAGGAGAAGCTATGGAGATCTAGCAATGGAAGAAAATAAAGGAAAACTGTTGTACAGATGGGAATTAGAAAGCAAAATGAGGGGGGAAAAAAAAGCACATGTGTTTGGAATATTTTCTGTATTAAACAACTTGAGGGCAGAGAGTATTTTTCATAAACTAATACAATTATTTTAATTAAAAAATCCTTAAAATATTAATGGAAGGCGTCTGAAGGCAGAGTTAATTATAGCTGTGCCACTCACACAGCTGTAGTTAAGGCTCTGTTCAGGATTTCCATTACGAGTGCTGGGTTTTTGAGAGGTAATAACTCAGTCAGCCCAAATTTCCTAATGGGTAAAACTTACATTGCAGTTCTCACCATAGGGGTTATTTTTTCTCCTCTTTGGTTTCATTTGTTGCCTGTATTTCAGAATCGATTTGGTTCTTCAAGAGGTATGGAAAGACACCAGTTTGGAATGTTTGGATTAGATGGCTAAATGGATGTAGAGGGCTTATCTTGGGATGGGAGCCAGAATCTGGTCTCATCTCAAGCAACCTTGGCAAGCACTGGGCCTGCATTGGGAAATAAAGAGTGCAGAAGGATTGTGTAGGGGACTGTAGACTCGCACAAATCTTATGCATCACAGCAAAACACTATTTATTATCACTTGCATTAACATTTTTATTGATTTAGTCTTAGGAATTTAAAATGAAAGACTTACCAAATAACATCTCTCACACATAGGGAGATATTGGCGTTTATATTGGTATTTATAAATAAATATATTTGTAACTGTTGGTATTTAGCAGTAAATTTTATGCACAAGACATCCTCCACATGCATTTATTTTTATATAACTTTCATTCTGCAGATGAAGGAGCTTTGCTATTTTCCCACTAAAAAATTATAGAACACAAATTTCAGTCACTCCTGAAAGCAAAACCTGCTTATAAATATCAGAGTTCTATCCTTTGCCTAAACTTAGCCATTAAACCACTTTCATTCTGGTGAGAGATCTGGCTTGCATATACCATATTAGTGTGAAAATTACCCTAAATATGAATGCAACATCATTGCTTGCAGGCTAATGGCTAATATTGTATGCACTGGAAAAAGCAAAATCATTGCCTGCATGTTTACTGTGTCATTTGCGTTAGTTCTGCTGGCTGATTTTCACAGCGTATTACAGCTGCTGGGGGAAAGGGGGAACCAGAGAAAATGCACATAGTTTCATTGCGAGCATCATTCTATAACCACACAATACTGTTACCTTGCACTTTGTAAAGGTATCTATCTGCCAGCAGGTAGAAACACATTCCTTTCTCATTACTATATAGGATTATTTGGTAACCATTTAATGTAATATTGCAATACGTTAGTAGCAGAACACTTTTTTCACCTGCTGGGTAGTTGTTCAACTCAACCTGCTGAAAGAAATGGGCTACCATGAGAACACAAAGACACAGCCCTGAATAGGCTATCAGTGATTTTTTCCTAAACAATATCTATGCTAGAATTATGCAGTCACAGGAGTTATTACAAAGTAAAGCACAGGCACTCCACAAGTTTGAAATGTGAATGTTGTAATAAGGAAAAATTACATTTGTTTCGTTTTCTGTCCTTGTTACTTTCTTCCTTGTGATAATAGATTCAGATTTTCTGCCATTATCTGGTCTTATTAAAGGAAAGTGGTATCAAATTTAATACTTCATATATAAAGTAAGAGAGCACCTGCTCATAAAATGTATTTTCCATGCACCTCGCAAAATACAGGGGAATTAACAAAATGGCTCTACTATATTAGAACAAGGGCACAACTGTTACTATCTGTATAAGATTGATTTTGGTGAAGATTATAGGAATGGTATTTGGCTGACAATGCCAAGCACTCAAAATTTATCCTTTTTGTGGGTTTTATTCAAAATTGCTCATTTTTAATGCGACATTGCAAGAACTATTTTTCTCAATTATACCTTTTTTTAATATAGGTTTTAGAAAGTACATTTATGTCAGAATTTCTTTCATATATAATGTCCTGGATTGCATTAGACATGATGTACAAGCCTAGACCTTTAATGTGTGAAAAGATATAGCTTTTACTGGATAAAACACATGCTAACCTGGAAAATGGGACATGTATCATCAAATCAAAATCCATGTTATGTGTGAGACTCCTCAGTTTGGAACAAGACCATCAGCTGGAGCAAAATGCATCTGTCCCAGACATCAGGAACATTTTAACCAAACCTTTTCTCTTGCAAGGTGCCTGCAACCCTGTGTTAATGAGATTTTTATCAAAAAACACCCTTCCTGACCAGCCTTTTCAGACAAAAATCATAGGATCATAGACTGGTTTGTGTTGGAAGGGACCTTAAAGTCATCCCGTTCCAACCCCTGCCACAGGCAGGGACACCTTCCACTAGAGCAGCTTGCTCCAAGCCCCTCTGTCCAGCCTGGCCTTGAACACTGCCAGGGATGGGGCAGCCACAGCTTCTCTGGGCACCCTGTGCCAGCGCCTCAGCACCCTCACAGGGAAGAGCTTCTGCCTAAGAGCTCATCTCAATCTCCCCTCTATCAATATAAAGCCATTCTACCTTGTCCTTTCACTACGTGCCCTTGTAAAAAGTCCCTCTCTATAAGCTGTGATGAGGTCTTCCAAGAGCCTTCTCTTCAAAGGCTGCTCAAATGCTGTTGAATGTTTGCTCCTTATCATGCTGAAACGTTAAGGCAACCCAGCACCTGCACCTCTTGCTTCTCAGGTGATATCAGGTCCATTCAGCCTTGTTTTCCTTCAGGGAATGAGTAAACCCTTCGTGTATTCCCTGCCCAACACCGCTCATGGCAGGCAAGACTGGAAGCCAATTACATCACTTCAAATTCTCTGGAAGATCCTTCTTGCTTAGAGGAATCCTTGATGGACCTGTTAAATCGCTTCTCTTGTACCGATGGAGAGATGAAAGGGATCAAAGCTGGAGATCAGTCCCTGATTGATAATTGCTGCAGCAGCAGCATGAGAAGCAGGGAAAGAGGGAAAAGCAAGTCAGAAGAGGAGGTGACGAAGCATGTGCGAAATGTGATTTTGAAAAGGTGCTGTAAGACCAGGCTTCTGACAGTGTTTCTGCATCTGACTCATAAAGTTAAAAGGTTTTGCAAGATGGCAAGATCCGTTCTCTCCAAAAAAACTTGCTAGAGTATATGGCATCACTGTGTTGCCCTAACCTTCCCCTATATCTGGTCCAAGTAATAGTTCTCCCAACTCAAATGAGAAGCGCTGTTTATTTACATCCGTAGCACACTGCTGTTTGGCAATGTCAGGCTCTGGGATTCAGGGCAACAAAGTGCAATGCATATTGTATTTTATTGGTGATTGAAATAGAGAAAAATGTTTTCCTTTGAATTAGCTGGTCCTGGCAGGTTGCAGGCAGCCAAGCTTGAAGGAAAAGATAAAGTGAAAACTCCTTGGACCACATCACTCTTTTAAACATAGCACACCATTAAGTCCAGCTTGGTTTTACATTCGTGCAACATGACTCTTGTTTCAGTTATTTACTTCTGTTTCCCCATAAATGTGGGAATTCATAATCCACGGGTGCCGCCTATCCATTGTACTGTACTGAAACAGCGTGTGTTGAACTCTTGAACTGTAAAATGTATTGATTATTGTTTCCTTTAGTAATTTTTATTTACTCACAGGAAGATTGCTCTTTATTACTCTTCTCAGCATTTCCTTTATATATATATTGTTTCTACTGCAAGGCCTAGATTCAGGTCCACAATTAAGCACTTTCCTGCAAAGAGAACAAAAAACCTGTCTGAGCTGCAGTTACTCTAAAAACCTCAACCTGCAAATGCTTGCAGGAGTAAATATATGCAAGATGCTTGCCATTCACATGTGCAAGTGATTGTAGGTCTCAGTCCAATAGGAAATAACAACAGCAGAAGAGAATGGGAAATCCTGAGGGTAAGTTGCTTGTCAGTTTTGCCATAACAGCGTTGCCAGTGACTCTATAAGGGAGCTGCGGAATTGTCTTACATAAATTGAAGATTCCCAGGATGTTGCTGCGAAGGAATGGGAGAAATCTGTAAGCCATTGACTCCCTTAATCTCATTTATTAATGCTCCATTGTGCTGCGAGATTGACAGCCAC
This sequence comes from Pezoporus occidentalis, assembly GCF_034315485.1. Taxonomy (NCBI): domain Eukaryota; kingdom Metazoa; phylum Chordata; class Aves; order Psittaciformes; family Psittacidae; genus Pezoporus; species Pezoporus occidentalis. The sequence goes on from NW_026915780.1 coordinate 4,669,933, forward strand.
AGACAAATTGGCAAAGCAGAAACTTGCTTTTGAGCTGGTTTGCCATGATAAGTAGGATACGCTGGCACTTGAAAGGATACCAGTGTGGTCCAATTTCTGATGCTGCTTCCAGTTTTGGAGTGGAGTAAAATCTAGCCCTGCTCTGTTTGCTGAAATGCCAATTAGTGATAGCAACCATGGTAATTGTGCAGAGGATTTAGCCAAGGCTGACCTTGCCTCGTGTTCCCCAGGCCAACAAATACATCAACAGAAGAGTCTACTAGTTAGACTGTCTATTAGTTCAGTCTCAGGAATGAACGTGTAGACATGAAACGTGGGTGATACATGCCCATTTCATTAAGAAAGCTTCAACAATGATTTCCTATTAAAGGATTGTTTAATTTTTACAAACATAGGGAAATGTTTAAAAAAAAAATATAACCAGACACATCTTTGGCTGCGTTACAAATGTGTAGTTCACACTGATGTTGACACAGAGTTTAACAATACCTACAACACCACCAAAGCCTATCCTTTGACCTGGTGATGTAACTGAGCCTCAAGAACATAAAGTAAAAGCAAGCAAAACCCTCAGATAGATTGTGCAGTTCACCTGGATGTGTTCCATGAGTAAATATTTGGGGATGTTTGCTTTGGCTCCAAAACAGCCATGAAAGAAAAAAAATGTCCAAATTCACTGTTGGTATTAAATAAGTGTGATTCCCTTGGGATGATTGTAACACATCATTTTTTTTTTCCCCCAGGAATTTAGGTATTGCCCTTATATGAGTAAATGTTTCTTTACAGAGAGCTCGATAAGAATTATAGACATCATCCTACCAGGTCAAAAATGTTATCTTTTACAGACTTATGCACCGTCAGGCATAATTATATAAGCAAAGGATCAAAGAATCAGAGAATTCAGGTATATCAAAACCATGAACTCATGACACTTAGACCCCAGAAAAACAGGAAAACAAAGAGAAGACAAAGAATACCACATCTTCTCCAAAACAAAACCTTGGTCTCCATTCATGCTTACTTATAAGAACATATTGCACTGAATATCATGGTTCCTTAAATTAAGATTCCAGCTTAATTTAGTTCATTAGCACTAAGTAAGTCCACATGAATAGCATGGATGCTGACTTGGATCACAGAAGGAATTGAATAAGCTGGACACTGAGCCAAATTGACTTGTAACCAGGCCACAGCTTGAAAAAAAGTCATACCGTCCTAAAAATGCAAACATATGCTGTATTTTATAGGATCAATCACAGTTATTACCTTTAATTAATGATCCTGTTCCATCTCTGACCAATGTTTATAAATCTGGCAGACTTGAGAGTCGTGGCGATGAACTGACATATGTGAAGAAACCCTAGCTTCTGGCCAGGTTTGTGCCTGGGATAAATGGTGCTTGTCTGCCTGCCAAAAGCTGTTAACTCACACTCACTCACATATACACAACCAGCCACAAATGCAGCCTCAACACTCAGGAAAAAACAGATTTAGAAATTGTCTGTCTGGAGAAATAATCCCAAGCAGCTCTTGCAGAACAGCTAATTCTCCAGGGCTCTCTCCTCCCACTCTATGGATGCCCTTGCTCCAATAGCTCTCCAAGCTCACTTGGGAAGTGCATGATGCTAAGCTGCACAAAGACACTTCAAGTGCAGTATTAAAGTATCTAAACTGGGAGTTACTGAGGAATCATTACCATGCTTGAAACTGAAACCCCACCCTTGTTCCATGCTCACTCCCTTGTATACACCAGCTCTTCTTATTAAAAAAACATAGCTCCAAGCTAGGAGAAAAAAAAAGGACACGTTGTTCCAGAACAAGGAGCTCAATTTATTTTATATGGACTTTTGACAGATATTAAGAGCAATGTTTTCAAAACCATTAGTTTATTTTCCTTCCCTTTCTCAAAGAAAATAGGTAGTCCAAGACAAACCAAAGGTGGGCTCCTCTGCTTACCCCAGGTTGATCCAGAAGCTGTATGGCTGTGCCTGTTCACAGCTTCCTCCACTACCTGAGCCCAGCCAGCAGTTCAAGTAGACTTAGATAAAACCTGCTTTGTCCCTAAAGTCAGGATTGTATGTATGTTCAACATACAGACCTCCTTTTGCACTTGCTACAGTCAAAGAAACCCATATCAAATGGCTGCAGAGTAATATGTGATCTACAGACACAAGATGAAAATGGTAGCCCTGTTATTAATGTCTTTTCTTTCATGACTGTTTTTTAGATCCACTTTTGTGGTTATTCTAGTACCTCCGCAGAAACTGGTTACCAGATTTCCTAGTTTATGGGGATTTAACAGATCACAAACTCCAACTTCCAGTTTATTTCAGTTAGACCTAATTTTATGTCCATCTTATTTTCCTTGTTGCATTTGATATTATAAAGAGGGTTTGTCATCCTTTACATTTTTAGCAGTGAAGGAACCCTTTCCAATGATCTGTGAGGATATTCTGTGGGTATTCATGCTGCAATGAGCCTTCTTTCCTACCAGCTGTTATTCCCAGTCCTAATCTCTAAACAGGGAGGTGCAGCAGCACTCGTTTGTGCTCTGCATTTTACTTCCAACATTTAGGATTTCACAGGAGCCTAAAACAACCTGACACACTCATGGCAGCAGGAGAGAGGATAAGGACCAGGAAAACCTGTAATGTTTCCACTGCCGGATTTATGGAAAGAAAATAGCACATGACCTTTATGATGCTGTCATTATGAGCCACTTTTCAGGACAGCTTCAAGAGAATATCTGAACAGTTCTTTGCTTTTCTGCCTGAAAACGAAACACTACCAAATTTCTAGTCTTCAAAGTAGACAAGTAAAGTAAATTCACTTTATCCAAAGGCCATCGGGCAAGACATAAGCACAGTGCCTTCAGCTAAATGAGTTCCCCAAGTAAAATGAATACTCCCAGTACCAATGAATCACACCACCAGATTTGCCACTTGGCATTTAGCATTTAGATATAAGGTTTTAGCTGCTCTCTTATTAAGCAGAGATTTTTCCCTATAGAAAGCAACCTTGAAATAACTGAAAGAAAATTGCTATAAGCCAGAAAAGAACAAATAATGGACTAAAGGGAAGGTGAAATACCATTTTGGCATAAACATTGGCACCCAGCACAGCATCTGGCTATTCTGACAATGGGGGCACTTTGGGAAAGGTTAGTTGAAATGATTATGAACAAGTTCCTAATGACATGAAAGGTGGTAACTTTTACTGCGACTCTCCCATGTAAATCCCAAGGAGGGTCACTCTTACATCACCTGATTCCATTCAGGCTACAGGACTACGCATACCAGTTAAATCTGCTCTCTGTTAGTAACTTGTGGAATTGAATATATCCATATATACTGAGAATGGCTTCCAAACCTGATTTTTATCATAGCACATCCACTGATAAAATCTTGCAATGGCCACTTACTGCATTTTCATATGTGTAACTTTGAGTAAACCACGTGTTCTTAAAATACTAATCCTCAAAAATAATTCCCAAACAACCTCAAAAAGACCCTCAGTCTGTTTAGAAGAAACACACAGAAGTGAGTTGACGGAGGAAGGTTGGGACCAGAAGCAGGACTGCCCTGGTAATGTTTGCTTTCCTTCTCTTACCCATGCAGGTATAAACCACTCTGCTGCTGAATTCCTGTTTGTTTTCACAGCTCTAAGGCTGATACCTATGAAAATATATTGCTTATAGAGTTAAGAGTGTAGGCCTTCTCCAGGTTGAATTGAATCTGATTTCATAGATATTGCTGCTGACTACAATGTCTCATGGATATGTTTGTACATTTACCAAAGACAGGAAAGCAGATCAGATGTATTTAAACATAAACAAATATATTAATAGTTACCAACACCTCCTCAGTGAGATGGAATAGATTACATATACTTGTTTATTTTCACTAATATATCCACTCAAGGAAGACACCAGTCTATGAGAAACAGCTGCAGTGAAAAGATTAAAAAGACTATTCCTAATAGAATTTAATGTTTCTAGGCTAGTTTTAGCTGAAGCTTTCGGTACTTCTCATCTTCAAGACCTAAATGCAGACCTATACTTTACCTGAAGAGCTGCAGAAATACTGTAACAACCTTGTTCCCCAGATAGCTGTCTAAAGTCTCCTTTTCTATCTCCTTCATGGACCAGACAAACTCGGAGGGCTTCAGGCTACCTTCAAAGGCAGGTGTTGACCTCCTTTGTGGTCTTTTCCCACAGCCAAACTCACTGGAGGTCATGGGGTCTTCTGAGCTGAGGATGAAGTCATTTTAAGGTCTAAAGATTGACAGAAATTGAACAAAGGATCCAGTTCTAATGATGTATATCACTGAAAATCATACAAATAGATATCTTCCCGAGGCTGTGTTTTAATAGTGATAATGGTTAGACTGTTGACTTAAGCAGTGGGAAGTCAAAGGGCAGTCTGATTATGTACCTAAAGCATGTATAATGCCTCAGATTGACCCAGGCTGGTCATTGCTCCACGTAGACCATTTCTGGGGCTATTTTCTTGAGTTGACCGGCACCAGCCTGACACATTTGGGGATCCTCTAAACTCTGCTTCCAGCAAGTCTGCACAGTAAGTTTCAAAGCGAGTTTGATTCTGCAGCGTTCCTTTGTTTGGGTGCTTTTGGAGATCGCCTCAGGCAAACATTTCCCTTGTCTACTTCCCAAGTAACTTTGAAATGGAGCTGATGGCCATCTTTTTCTGTCTCACTCCTCCTCCTTCACGGCATTTTTCAAAGCTCTGTGCAGATATTGACTGATTGACTAATGGAAAAATGAACAGAGGCATTCAGGTAGCCACTTAAACTATGCACTAAACTTCAACCATGTGCTTAAAACCTTCCTCAATAGCAGGCTTTTCAGAAGTCAATAGAGAGGAAAAATAGCCCTAAGGTTTCAAGTTGCCCATATGCAATTAACGGCATCTCTTCATGTGTTTATTTCAGGAGTGTATTTTAAGGATGTATTTTTGTTTGCTTTTTTCACAGTTCAAAATACGTACTGCAAAACATAGACACAGCCTAAAGGCTTTAGATTGTGCTGGCTTTACCCTGTACCCAAGAAGCTGACAATGTGACACATGGGGACTGCTCCCTGTGGCAAGCAAGGCAGAACAGTCAACAGCTAGAGATCTTTCACCACCGCCTTGCTCAGCCCCCCTGGCCTGAGGAGCCAAGGACCTAATCCACAACAGCCATCACCAGCTAAATGGAAGGACTGGATTAGATTCTAACCATAGATAAGCTGTATAGAAACAAGGACTGTGACTGGGACCTCTCTCCTGTCCCACTAACAGTGCTCATGGAGTTATGCTGAGGTTCTCTGCAGAATTAATAGTTTTTAGATTTGGTTTCACCGAGGCTTTAAAGGAAACACCTCTGCAGCTATGCAAAGACAAAGTGTTCTATAGCTATTATCTGCCTTAAGAACAATATTAATATTTTTAATTGAAAATCATGGCTGAGCTATGTAAGATGCCTTGAGGAGCTTGTGAGAAAATACACTATAAATTGTGCCATATTGTCCAGCTTCTGGAAATCGACTTGGCTACTATTATTTGAAAGCCTGGTAAAGCATGTCTAATGACAGCTGCCTGCCTTTATGCATAGGTGACTGGTATCCAAAAGAGACCGTGTCTTTAGGAGAGGAGTCAAATCATCCTGCTTACTTCAACTAACCATAGGAAAGTCAAGCCCTCGTAACTTGGAGTTTGGCCTTACAGGGCTCTTGCCTGGCTCCCTGCTCCAGGACAGGATCCCAGATGCCCCATAGGCACCTGCAAGTCTCAGTCAGAAAAGTCTTGTCATGGATAGCATTGGCCTGGCTATAGCAGATACCTACCAAGTCCCTCAGGCCATTCCTGCATGAAGGAATCAGGGATGTAGGCTGTTTTTTCGTCCTCAGACCTCATGGAAAGGCTCCAGAGATGTGTCAGTAACCAGGTGGGACAAATAACATCAGCCTTGCTTCTCCCATGCCTTTCTCTTCATTTTAGTTTCCTTTTGTCTCTCCTGTAATACCTAAGGAGGGAGCATTCAGACCAGTGGGGTACAGTGCTTTCCAGCACCAATATTAGCATGTGTTCTCTGTAAAAGCCCCGCAGCTGCTGAGCATCAGCTGCCTGACCCTCCTGGCATATCTATTGCTGAACACACCATACATATACCCCAGCTGATTGATACCCTGTGACAGAGCAGGGCAGGAAAGCTGGATGTGTGGGGGCTCACAGATGGATAGTTTTGTTACTTTAATTTGCTCAGTGACAGTTTTCAGAGCCCATACAGAACCAAATGTCTCTTTCTGCAATAGTTGGAAGAGTCAAAAGTGAAAACCTTCTCAATTTTTACAACCTTGCCTCTGTGGCAGGCTAAGTCATTTCGGAGACTTCCTGGGCAATTTGTCTGGGATCAGGCTATTTCCCCAAGCATCCAGAAAAAATCAACTTTTCTCGTTGTTGTTCAGCAGGTTCACAAACAACACGAGAAAAGCCACCTGGAAAACACCTAATGTTAAGCAAAGAAGCTGCAAAAAAAGATAACTCGAAGTGGAAAACCATAGAAAGGAAAACACGTGCATTACCCTCAGCTACAATTCTTCCCTCATCTCAATGCTTTTATTTCAGTCTTCAAAGCTCTGATACCTTCATTTTCATTTCACAGCACCAACATTTAATTTGTGCTTCTTTTTAATCACTGACCAATATGCCAAAGCATCTCTATATATTATAACTTGTCTATATAGGCATAAATATGGTTGTCAAGAGGGAAAAAATAATACCTTGGTCAACTGAAGAAGGAAGCTAGATTATGTCATTTCTGATCATTTCAGTTTGAGTCTAATAATCACTCCAAGTGATGAGTCTTTATACGACTTTAGTTTTGGAACAAGCCTTTAAACTTGAATTTGTCATTAAAGCACTGAATCTGAAGTGCTTACTTGGATTAAACTTGGGTAAGTTTTGGTCAGTACCAGAAGGGTCACCAGCCACATTTCACATCTGTACCTCCCAGAAGTCACAGCTGGATTCTGTGTCTCCAGTTTTACAATTTCTAGCCAGACCAATGCTGGCTTAAAGCAAAAAGGAAGCGTTATGCGAAGCTTCCCATGGCTTTACCAGCAAACCCTTTCCTCAGTTTTACTCACAGAGAACTTTAAGAACAAACTTAACTTTTCTAAACAAAAATAATTTCATCATTTTGTGTGGCATTAACACCCTGCTATTTCTATATGTTATCTATATTTTTCTTGTTGACATTCAACCAATTCAGAGCTAAAAATCCATCCTGCACTTTTTCTGGGGTCGTAAATCATAAAAAGGTTATATTTTATGAAAGCTGAAGCTGAGAAGTAAACAGCATATTTGTATCAAAAGAGTTTCATCTATTAAGCAGCAATGACAGGGCCCTCTGGGCCAAAATCTAGTTTTCTTACTTAAAAAGCTTAGTTCCTTTGTAGACTCCTGCAGGGACCTATAACAGTTGGAATTGGGTTTTTTATGCCTTTGAGGCCTCCAAATGAATGTTACAGTTTTCCATTATTTTCTTTTTTCTTTTGAGAGAACGAGGCTACCTGCTTATTGCCTAAAACCTACACCCTGTGATTGTTCTGTTGTAAAATCTGTCTTCCAGCCAGTAGCCTCACATGTGATCAGGCATCCTTAGTGTGGCCTTTCCATTTCACCTGATGCAGGGTAAAATACATGAGACAAGAACTGCAGCTTGCAATTGTGTCTGTTCAAGATTTCATGCTAAACTTCATGCACTTCCAAGACTTCTGATATTACCTTTGAAGAGCAGGATCCTGCAAAGATGTGCATATGTCTACTCTATACCCTGCAAATATGCATGTTTTGATTGAGATACCCACATGTCAGTGGTTGCAAAGGGAGCACAAGTGGCTTGCAGCTAGTAACTCAGATGGGATTATTCCTTTTCCATTCTCTGCTACCTTCTCTGTGACTTTACCTCGGAGGAAGATGCTCAGTCATTTCCCTCCAGCTACTGAGAGCTGGGCGCCTCAGTACCTTGGAGGTATCTCTGTGTGATACCTTCATATCTCTGTCTCCCAGTTTTAAGATACCTCCCCATTGCATCTGAAGCTGTGAGGACAAACATATTAGGTCTGTGTGGTACCGTTATACCATGGTGTTGGGAGTCACCAAAGTAATGCCAGCAGTGTCTGAAGGGTTGTTCAGAGTATAAAGCATTAAACACATGTGAATCAATTTTTGGGGATCACGACCTGAATGCATTAACTTTCGCCATTCTCACTTAGCAAACAGCCTCTATTCATACCAGGGCATATTCCTCCCAGGTACAACCCAACCAAATCTCAAATCACACCAAGGCTGAATTTGGCTCTGCACCCACCATGATCTGATTTACCAGATCCCCAGCACGGCTGACTGTGAGTCAGCAAATTCACCACCTCTAAACTAGTAGAATAATCACTAACAATTAACGAAATGATATATCCAAGTCACAGTAATCTTTTTAGCCACTTTGAACATATATTTGTTCTTTTGATGTCCTGTGTGAATAGGAGTGCTTTATCTGACTGATGATGGGCTAAACAATGGTTCAGAGTTGTAATATGGAACTCAATTTGCTGGAACTATCATCTGAAAGGCCTGGACAATTTATTGAACACTGCAGATGAAAGAAAGGGGAAAAAAAATTTAAAAACTGACCACTTCTAAAATGAAGAAAATAGAGCAGTAAAGGGTATTGTAATATACTTTAATCTTCCTTAATGTAGAAAAATATGAAATGCCATTAAAGCCTCCTTTGAAATGGATGTGTCCGCATGGCTTGAGCACCAAAATCTAGTTAATGAATCTATTGTTAAAGCAAATAAACAGGAAAGCAGCAGAGAAGGAGTGATCACGGCTTTATACCGACTAATTCAGAAGATGAAAGCAGAGAAAAATTAAAGTTAAATTCATATAAATATTACAGCCAAGGAGAATAGTTGCAGGTGTTAAAAAAGAAGGGGAGGAGGGAAGAGAGAGAGAAAAGGTAAAACATGAATTTTCATTCAATTCACAAGTCACAACCAGGAGACATTTTTTGTATAAGAGCAAAGTCAGGCAAGATGAAAGCTTTTCAAGGGGCACAATAATTAACATTTTAAAAGGTTTTAGCAATAAAATAATGATTCCACAATAACGGCAATTTAATCATTTTATTTGAGAAATTAAATTGATTGCTAGTGTTCATTTGTAAGAAGTGGCATTTACTGCAATTGCAAGAAGTTATCAAATCATGTTTCCATTTTAATAGTTGGGGGTTTTAATATGTAGCCAGCGTTCAGATGGAGAAGAGACATCGCCATCATTTGTCTGCCTAAATGATCGTGCCTGTTGCTCACTTTTTTATGCACATGCCCATGTTTATGGTATTAATAAATACTGCTAATAAACGTCAGGAAAGAACAAGGCAGAGCGGGGTGATGCCACTCTGGGCGGAGGGGAAGTACCCTTGGTATCAGCAGCCTTTAGCAGCAGAGCAGTGGTTTCATCCAGAAGTCACACAGGTATCAAGACACACACACAGGGCTGGCCAGGCTTCCACCATGAGACACCAGGAATGGTAAGGGAGCTAGGGCACCTCCCGCATGAAGAAAGCTGGGGCTGTTCAGCCTGGAGAAGAGAAGCTGCATGGAGACCTCAGAGCAGCTTCCAGTGTCTGATGGGGCCTACAAGGATGCCAGAGAGGGACAATTCAACAGGGACTGTAGTGATAGGACAAGGGGTGATGGGTTCAAACTGAAACAGGGAAGATTCAGGTTAGATATAAGGAAGACGTTCTTTACTGTTAGTGTGGTGAGGCACTGGAACAGGCTGCCCAAGGAAGCTGTGGCTGCCCCATCCCTGGCAGTGTTCAAGGCCAGGTTGGACACAGGGGCTTGGAGCAAGCTGCTCTAGTGGAAGGGGTCCCTGCCCATGGCAGCGGTTTGGAACTGGGTAAGCTTTAAGGTCCTATGTGATCTTTAAAGATCTCTTCCAGCCCAAACCATCGTATGAGTCTATAATTTATGTCCCTTGTAAGCCTCTGAGGATGCTTCCAGAAATCTGAAATGGTCCAGCTGAGCTCACCACCACAGCATCTCAAGCCAACATCCTTCTGAGCAGAGGGGATGAAGACCCAATGCTTTTCTTCTCCCCACCCAGGATGGGGAAGGTGGAGGATGGCTGTGTTCATGTGCATGATCAAGGCATCTGGGCTTGGCTGGGAGCACCTTGTGGGGGATCTGTCTTTTTGCTGTCTCCTTTGGATCCTGAATGGCAAAACACACTGTCTCCATGTGAGAAGCATCTCATCTCACAGGGCTGGAAAGCAATGAGCAGGAAAAGAGTGAGGCCCAGCCCTGCTGAGGTCAGTGGAAAGAGTGCATCAGTTCCAGTGGGTCCAAACACAGACTCTTTGCATGTAGAAAAAATTATATACATGTGTGTATATATATATATATATATATACACACACAAATATCTTTCATGTAACTAACACAAAGTATACCCGATGGGCTCAGCTCCACTTCAACATATGTCCAGGGGAGAGCAGCAGGGTCCTAACTCTACATGTCTTCTGCAATAATTAAATCATGGCATAGATAAAGTGAGCAAACCATATATCATCTCAACCAGACTATCCATATAATTGTCAAAATCTAATTTAGATGACAGATCCACTGCAGCATACATTTTGTGTACATCTGATGAATTTGTATTTCCAGCCCATATATTTTAACTTTCTGATCGCATTAGTTCTTTGGTTGAGTGTCCACACACCAAATAAGCACATCTAAGATAATGATAATGCATCACTCTGTTTTCTATATCTGTCCAAATCAGAACCTTAGGCGAGATGAGGCTCTTGTGGCTGACAGTGGCATGTTGCTCTTCCTCCCCCCAAAAACAAAAGTGCATTGTTCAGAATTGGGCTATTTCACTTTTCCTTTTAAAACTACAAGCTTTAACTCTCCGAGGTGGGAGTTGTGTAGGAAGAAGCTGCCAGGTAACAGATGTATCTGTTAAAGTTGCTGCTTGAGTGTGGACAATAATAGGATTTCCAGAAATGAACTGCTATTTTGTGAGGCACTAACACAGAAATGTACAATGGGAAATGAGAGCTTGAACTTTGCTTCTCCCTGAGAATTGAACCATCTGTTTCAAAGAAGAAAAAATATAAAGATTTGAAAACAAGCCGTTTTCCATTGTTTAACCTTTAATGTTTTATTTAAGAATAAGAACCATTTTTTGCTTTGTTTTGGCATCAAGAAGGCCAAAATATTATAGGACAAAATCAACCTGAAAGTTCTCAATATCTAGGTCTCTATCTGTATCCATCCATCTGTATACGTCTTTCTGCCTCTCTTTGCCTGTGACAGCACAGGGGAACACAGTGATGTTGTATGAGCAATATTTCCTTTGATATGGTTACACCAAGGAAACTTGTCGTTTCTACCTGGCCACTGGGACGTAGCTTTATAGCTTTTTAAGACAGCCAAAAAGATTTGTGCAGTGTCCCAGCTAAGATAAATAGATGAATAAATAAGCAAAACCATGTTCATTAAAGGCAACAGCTTGATGAAAGCTGAAGCTTAGGTCTGCTGTGTGACCGTGAAGGCTTTACAAAAGCCTAAGAGGACTGTGGATGCTGCTCCTGACCTTCACCAGTCCATGCAGACCTCCAGTGGACTCTCACCTCACCCTTAAACACAGCCTTAAGCCAGGACTAATTGAAAATAATTACTTTCTCCTTCCTTTACTGACCTTTTAAATCTATCTTTCCGTGTACTGAAAGACCTTCAGTCTATGAAACTGATGATTGTAAGATCTTCAGCCTTCCTTTCTCTCTGTGTTTTAAAGAAGTAAGTGATCTGGTTGCACCATTTCAAATGCAAATGCGTATGAAAATTAAAAAGACATCACAGCGTGGTACAGCAAGAAACATTTACAGTAAAATCACACAAGCAAATGTACTCCCTAGTGAAAGGGAATCCATTAACAAACACAGCTTTATTCAACAGCAAAGTCAAGATGTTCGCTGCCTTGTTGTGCTTTTCTGGGGGTCAGGCTCCCCGTGCCCACCGCCCCCCTGTGCTCCCTGCTGAGCTCTGCTCCCTGCCTCTCAGCCTAGCAGCTGTGGGTTAAATCCCATCAGCTTCAGCCCAACTTCCAAACCCACACACCCAGCATATTAAAGCACAGCGGCGGCAGCAAGTGCAGGGATCGGGTCCCTAATTCCTTTCCTTGCTTTTCCTTGCAAAGTGCTGCCACTTTGATGAGTGACATTTCCTGTGGCAGCCTTCCTATTACACATTTAGCACCTATTCCCTGCTTGGCCGAGAAGCTGTTTGCAGCCCAGCACTTGCCTAATTTTTTTCCTGTTAGCTTTCTAATTCTCCTCTTCACCCCAATTCAGTTGCAAAATTCAATTAAGGCTGGTTAAAAACTGCGAGTGCAAGTGAGCAGCACCTGGCACGAGGGCAGGCTGCAAAGTCTGTTAACGCAAGCAGCAAACCTAAAGAGCTGTTCAAATACCCCCATTTGTTCCTTGGGTTTTGGTTGTTTGGCTTGGGGTTTTTGCAGTTATCTTGACCTCTTTATGATCTTACCATGGCTGCATGAGACAGCCAGATGCCCTCAGGCCATGTCAACAACCTTTTACTTTTCTAATATATATATAAATGTGTACATATATATATATGTTTAAAACTTAAACTTCACTTTTTGCTATGCTTTGTGCTGGGTTCTGACTTGAATTACTACTTTCAGCAGTGATAGCACCACTGGGGATCAGCAGTGGGATGCTCAAGAATGAGCAAAACTCTTCAAGTTGAAGGAGGTGGGAGCTCCCATAACTCTCCTGGAGCAGGGAAGTTTGATCACTTTGGGCTTTTAGAAGCACTATCTTTTAAATAAGATTGCAAGGTGGTGAATAAAGTGCAGCCTGAAACAAAAGCCTGAGTGATCCTTGGCAGATTACTTTGGGAAAAGTACAGCCTATTTCAGAAGAATCAAAGCAAAGGAAAACATTGACTGCAATTCAGAGGCCTAATGTATTATTATGGCTTTTTATGGATTTTATATATAATTTCCTGTAAACTTAAGAGGTTGAAGTGATCTCTTACATTCGGCTGCATTATCAGCATAGCACCAAACAATTTTCTACATCTTATTATGTTCACAGTTGACATACTATTAGAGAAATGTGCAGCTGTCTTACTCTGCTATTCATTTCCTCATTACTATTTTATAAATATATGATTAACAGTTATTGCAGCTGCCTAATTCACATTTATTGCAAATGCAACCCCACAAATGAATGTTCAAAGCAAAGAGATGTGGTTTTAGACTAATTTAAATTTTACAGTTCCATTTACCCTGCTTTTTAATTTACTGTATAATGACCCTATTAGAATAAAACACATCTGGAAGTTCTTTGGGGAACATTTAATTTTCTGTGGCTTCAGTACTAACAGAACTTGTACCATAAAGGCCACAGATGCTTTGAACACTGTACAAATTTTCACATTTTATGCCAAGATGCTGGTTAATTGTAGAGATGAGACAGTTACAGCGAGGCAAAAGATAAAGTTCTCTCTACCTTGAAAGCAAATGAAAGAACCTCACGCTTAGAAAACTGCTTTCTGGTAATGGCCATATATTATCCTCATCCCTAGAACAGGGGAAATTTGAGTCAGAACATAAAATTGACCTGAAATTTTCATATCAAAACCAAACAGCATTTTTCAAAGTCCTGTGACTTCTGCTTAGTCTTAACACTCTTGTAAGTAAAGGGAAAATGCTCTCTCATATGGCTTTCCCATCTTCATTGCCAGCCTCTAAGCTTCTCATCATCACTATTAAGTGAAATAGTAAATCAATGAGACCAGAGAAGGCTTTGGAGGTCAGTGGGCGATTCCATAAACATCCCATATTTACAGTCTGTGGCAGGGATACAGATGCTGCGAGTCCCAGCCTGCCATATTAGCAGAATCATCCTGAGAATTTGAAATTGATTTGAATATTAAATACAGATCACTGCAGCAGAGCTCTTTTACAAGAAAGGATGTGAATCCATTCTCATTGATTAGTTAATTTATGTTCTACAACTAATCGAAACACAAATCTCATTAGCCACAGGTCAGTAGACCTGGGAAGGGGGAGAGAAGAAAATCATTTGGATAGCCCAGTTAGCTGTAAAGATATAATTATAAGCCAAACTGTTTTAAAGCCAGTGCCTTGATCAGCGTGTGCAACGGGCTGTCAGCAAGCCATTGTGTGACTTCTCAACAGCGTGGGACTTACATCTATTTGTAAGTAAGATGGTTGCAGGCGCTGGGCTATTACAGTGGGAGCAACAGCATCGGCTCGTTCAGAGGAGAGGCGAAACAACACAAATCCCAGATTATTCACACAGCAGCTTCAGGAATCGTCAGCAACATTCATTAATTGTGAACTACTCCATGTCTGAAACAACTAAAACACACGTTATAGCCTCATCCCCTTTGCCTGAATATATTCCAGCTACCCCCTGTAAAACACTAGACAGCAGCAGCATTGAAATACAGCCAGATCAGAGAGGTATTGCCCGATTTCTTGTGACTATTCTGTATTGTTTCTACACCTATAAGCAGCAGCATTTACCAAATGTATTTTTGGATAAATAACTGCAATGGTTTCCAGCTTGGAGGTGTATAAAATACAGAAGCATACGTGCTAGAAACACTTTCAGTTCATTGCTGAATACTGTTTGATGAATTAGAATTTGACAACTATATTCTAATACAAATTATTTGCTAATTAAATGAAAATTTTCCATGTGTTATGTAGGTTTTGTCCATTTACACTAGAAGTAATGGGAGTCGTTTCATTAAAAGCTCATATGTTGTACTACAATTTTAGCCTGAAGTCTTTTAGCAACAAAGTTTCAAAATCAAATTATTATTCCAGGCAGATCTTTCTGTATTTCCGCAGTACCTTATATTCTGTAATTGCTTTATACTGTATTAAATGCATAAAATAATATTCAGGAGGTAGTAGTAATAATACTAATGAACCCTTTGGAGCTGCAGAGCTCTATATACACACAGGAGAGACAGGCAAATGGCAAGAGGCACCTCACTTTTGCAGCCAAGGAAACACAGGCACAGCCAGGTAAGCGATGTGCCCAGGGGTATGTGGCTCAGTGGCCAAGCTCAGCTCGACACAGGAGCCCTTCTTTTCCTGAGCCTTGAGAAGAAGGCAGAAAGCCAGAACAAGGGTGATGGTGCTGTGCATTGTGCTTGTCATCTCCACCGATGCACCCAGAACATGGGTGATGCTCTCCAGGATGTGCCTCCTTTCCACAGCAGAGATCAGCTGCCCTCTGCAACTGAGCTTCCACGTCTACAGGGCTTGGAGGAGCAGTGCCGAGGTTCATTTGGGGAGGAGGTAAACCATCCTCATTAATCATTAATTAATGGAGGCTTTCCATGTGAAGTGAAAGGGACGCCATTGCAGTAACACAGGCAACATAATTAGTTCTCATCAAACACTCTTGTGTTGGTTAACTGTGTGGGCTTCTTCTTCACTCTGTGTTGTTTAGTTTGGGGTTTTTTAAGAGAGAATCTATGTTGCAAGGATCAAAGCAGCCTGTTTGCATCACAGCGCTTCTGCTCTTTCTGGTTGTTTCAGTGAGAAAGATGGTAAATGTTGCTTCAGATTTCTCCAGTGAACACCAAGCTTTGATGCCTCCTCAAAGCAGCAGCACAGGGATTTAGCAGAGGTCATGCCAATCCGAAATCTCCCCGCTTTAGTATCAGTCAGAGCAAAAGACCAGAAACTAGGAGGTTCTTGTATTTTATTCTCAATAAATTCAGTGACTCATTGTATAACCTTTGGGAAGTCACTTGACCTCTTTGGCATCCATTAACCCACATGAAATCTCAGTAAATGGTTGGACCTTGCTGAAAAGCAGATACTTAAAACTGAATTTTCCTGGGTAAATAAATGAGAAAAACAACCAACAAAGAAAGGCACTGTTCAAAACTCATCCCGTGACCCCATTATTCATGGATCATTAGTGTAATAGGCCACATGGGATCCATAAAAGGCATTATTGCCTTTTATGTCATTGCGTATTTAGAGAGTGATAATCCATATATTATTGAAACAATATAGATTCTAACAACTCCTTCCAACCTATTTGATGAGATCCTGAGATTTCAAAAACAATAACCAATGAGCATACCATATATCTGCATATGACTTATGAAGTAATAGTAACTACAGTGCATTTACAAAGAAAACTCCTTTTAATCTCTGGACTGAAAGCATCTAGTTCACATTATGGTAAGTAGTTGGCAAATGATCATTTTATTAAGTTAAAGGCATTCATTAGTGCTGCTTTGAAAAGGCTATGAACCCTACTCCTCCCTGCAGAGAAGTATTAATGCGTTAGATGGCTGAAAATACTGATAATCAAATGAAGTGCAAAAAAAAAGCTGGATTTAACGGCAGGTATTCAACGGTTTTCCTTTTGGTTCAAACATCATTATTCTCCATTCTGTATTTCTCTCTCTTTTTTTTTTTCCCTTTTCTGCAACATATGGAGACAGTTCCTTTACTCCATGTCTCTCTCAAAAAGGCATAGGCAGCTACTGTTCTGAAATCAGTTCTAATAATAGCTACACAGGAACAAAACCAAAACCCATTTGAAACAGAAACGTGTTCGTACTGTACAAGGTGCCACCACTGTCTTGTGTCTTGACATCTTATTTCTTTTCTGCATTCCACATCCTCAAAGTAATTCAGTAGGAACTGGGCCCATAAATACAGCTAAGATTCTGCACCCAATAAATTAAGCAGTACCTTAAAAACATACAAAGATCTACAAAATCTCTTCTCTCCACTACAGCCATCAGCACTGAGTTAGGGTACTCAAATACCACCAATTGCATCCTCCTAGGCTCCAGCTAGCAGGTCAAGAGACAGCTGTCCCTAGTTACTTGCCACAGACACCACCCAACAGACTGGCAAGCTATCTTGCTTCTATGATTGCTCCTGACCCAGTTCAATCACTGCAACTGAGCTATCAAAGATCTGCTACTTAAACTGTTCCAGCTGACCCAGCTCACATAGACCAACAGTGGGTAAGGAAACAAGCACCTGAAGAGTTCAGCCAGCAGCTTGGAGGACAAACCTACTTCCAAAGACAGCACCTTGGGGGATGGCCACAACCTTTTCCATCAGAGACATGCAGGTAGTTCCTAAATGGGACAGTTATCCTAATTTTAAGGCTGTCATATACTGTTGGAGCTAGGAGCAAGCTCTTGATCCTAATCTTCAAAAGCATAGGGTTACTATGGAACAAAACAGCACAGCCAAGGAGGACAGAGAAGGCCACAAGCTCATAAAGATAGTCAGGTAAATTCAAGACACTCTAAATTCTAATAGGTACCACCATTGCTCATAGATGCAACAGGTATGTGTCTCATCTTGCACCCATTCTAACAAATGCTCTGCAGAAGAAATAGGCTTCTATATCTTCCCCAACTTCTCAGGTAGTCAGGCTTTGAATTTACAAAGGAATAAGATTTTGCGAACCTATCTTTATTACTCTGTGATTAGGCTCCTATTACCTGGAAGGGGGCAGAAACATGAATATAAAAAGACCATAATCATCCTGCTTATAAAACACAGTCTCACTCTGGGAAACTTTGAAAAAAACACATAATGTTTTCTCAAAACACCCATTAAACTGTTACAGGCCTTTTCTGCCTTTCTCCCCATCACAGCTGATTACTCAGGGTGCACATCACTAAGTGTAAACACCAGCTTTCTTCTTTTATAACCAGTCATCTCCCTCCTTTTCTTGTCTGATTCTCTCCCCGATGCCAGAATCTAGTATATGTGGGATTGCAACTGCTTCCATGGCAATGAAGACCACAAATAAATAAATAAAGCAGTATTCCCAACTTGACAGTGAGAGATTCAAAGCCGTAAGTTTCTATAGTAGGAAAGGAAACTGCAGCGAGGCAGAAAGAAGCTGGAGCTGTGATGTTTATCAAAACGCATTCTGCTCTGCTATTTTAAATTATTAGCTGCTTTCTCTGCAACTGATGCGGTCCTTTTTCTGATCCTGAGTCTCTCATCTGCTCATTTGCTGCAAAAAATCCGGATCATTATATAAACTAAATATTACACGACTATACGGAGTATATTTTTCCATGCTGGCTCTCTAAGGTGTAGTCAGTCAAGTTATGATTCTGGGGGTTAAAGGAGGAACACATAGAAGGCCTCAAGTCTTATTATGCATGAATCTGTTTCTAAACTGGGATTAATAAGCAGAGTCCAAGTTTAATTTGCATGATCCTATAGAGTAATAGCACTGTTTTGCTTTATCATTGCATCTTCTTGAATAACTGTATACACAAAGAACAGTTTGTAGTCTCTGGGCTGTCAATCTAGCATCTTTCACAGGCACTATCAGGGTTTAAGACCCTGAAACTGCAATGATGCATGTTGGCCAGCAATATGCTCCCTTAAATTTTAACTGAAAGGAAGAGATATATGCCAAGCAGTAATGCATCCTGCTTAGATTCTTTTGCCTAGTTTGATCTCTACTAGTTACAAAGCAGTCTGAGCTTTCCTCAAGGCACAAGTAGCCATATGAATATTATAGGCACTCTGGTTTATTGGGAGAATTTACTCACAGCTGCAATCACATTGAGACGTCAGCTAGGATATGCAGGCGGGCAGGTTAAATGTTAATTTCCTTTCTACTGTACCATTTTCTAACCTCCATCCATGAATCAAAGTGAGTAAAAGGTTCTTCACTTAGAGACATAAAAGAAATTGAACAAATTATGTTACTTAACTGAGGAAGGACTAGTTTGTTCATTGATTTTTTTGTTTGGTTTCAGATGTCTCTTTTTAATTCATATGAATTTGCATGGGTTTTAATTTTAGATGATTATGCCCCATATATTCCAGGCAGGTATTTCAAAGCAACGCAGCCCCACAAGTGCTCATGTATCTTAAACTAAAGAGGAAAATCCTTGGTTGCAGCTGTTTAACTTCATTAAAGCCAACAGCCTTGTGATCCGCTCTTCCACAAGTGTTAAGTCAGGAGCAGCTCCACTGAAGCCAGGTTTAGCACTGGGAGGAATATAAAACCAGGCCCCATGGGGCTTGAAAGCTGAAACAGCCACTGCAATATGTCTAAATGAATTTAAAACCAGAAGGCAGGGGATTAGAGTACAATGTGGTTATCAGGATATGAAAAACAGCCGTTAAGTTCCCAGTTCTTTGAGATGGATCATGAATCATAGTCATCAGTAGCAACAAGTTCCTTAAGCTGACAATCTGCTATTTAAAGAGTACAAGAAGAGAAGGAATTTAAGCTTGAGCCAAGTTGAGGTACATTTCTCTTTCTATGGCAGCACTGACAGCATGAAGAGGAAATGTTTAATACTAATGGGGACTTGTAAATTTTTTACTTAGAGGATATTTTGGTAAGTATCTAAAAATTGTCTGAGTTTATTCCTACACTGAGGGAGCAAAATTTCCACCGTAGTCTCTAAGCATGCATGTAGAGATGATACACAGGCACAGGTTTTAGAAAGACAAATGTGATTGCAAGGTTTGATCTTGCAGCTGAAACTGTTATCCTGGAGTGTTAATTCCCTTGTCAGTATAATATTAATAAGATATCAGTGTAACAGGAAATATGCTTTCACCTGTGGTGCTCATGAGTCCATCTCTATTCTACCCATTATCTCTTCTTCTGGAAACTTAAACTCCTGAATCACTCATTCCTTTTCTTTGCTCAGCTCCTTTCTCAATAGTGTACCCTATTGCATATTCTCATGAAACTGAAACAGGGGAAGTTTAGATTGGATATAAAGAAGAAATTCTTTCCTGTTAGGGTGGTGAGGCACTGGAATGGGTTGCCCAGGGAGGTTTTGAATGCTCCATCCCTGGCAGTGTTCAAGGCCAGGCTGGACAGAGCCTTGGCCAACATGATTTAGTGTGAGATGTCGCTGCCCATGGCAGGGCGTTTGGAACTGGATGATCTTAAGGTCCTTTCCAACCCAATCTATTCTATGATTCTATGATGTGGGTATACGCATGCATCCCTTGCTACCTTCCAGTTCAGATTCGCCTGTAGGATATTTGGTTTTGTTGTCATGGACTCCTCAGGTAACGGAATCAAGGCTCAGGCATCTGCATTTAACTTGCTACTGCATGTTGGGGTATCTACAGAGGTAAAGAAATTCACAGTGATGGTATTTCCACTCCTGAACTTTCTGTGATGCACAAATAGGAAAAAACATATACAGAAGTACTGCATCAAAACATTTATTCTATCATTTTAAACCAATAATTTCATACCTGTGTCTACTTAAAGCATCCTGGAGAATGACATATCTTTAAAGGAGCAATACTCCCAGAACCTCCTAGAAAAACATTACACTGCCAAGGACTCTTATGAATGATGAGGAAAAGACCAGCAGTTTGATGCTAAGTGGGTGGAAAATCGGAGGTCAGAAATAGCTTTTGAAACATTTGTCTTAGGAATAAAGGTTACAACACAGTAGTAGCAATTCTCCATCCAAAGCAGAGATGTCTCTCCCTCCCCACCTTCTCTCTCTGAGCTGAATATTGATGCACACAGACAGAGCTGCTTTTTAGTTTGCTCTGAAAGCCCATCTAGCAAAGACTCTTGGGTTTATTCCCATTTACCACCAGACTACATGTCAAGCTTATGAAGATAGGCTGTCCTATCCGTATGAAGACAGGCTGAGAAAGTTGGGGCTGCTCAGCCTGGAGAAGAGAAGGCTGCATGGAGATCTCAGAGCAGCCTTCCAGTATCTGAAGGGGAGCAAGAGGGATGCTGGGGAGGGACTCTTCATTAGGGACTGTAGTGACAGGACAAGGGGTAACGGGTTCAAACTTAAACAGGGGAAGTTTAGATGTGAGGGTGGTGAGGCACTGGAATGGGTTGTCCAGGGAAGCTGTGAATGCTCCATCCCTGGCAGTTTTCAAGGCCAGGTTGGACGAGGCCTTGGGTGAGATGGTTTAGTGTGAGGTGTCCGTGCCCATGGCAGGGGGGTTGGAACTGGATGATCTTAAAGTCCTTTCCAACCCTAACTGTTCTATGATTCTAAGCTTTACATGGATATTTATCTTTAGCCTCTAGAAAAACTGTGAAGAACTTCCTTTATGTCTCTTTTCTCTCTCTTATTTTACTCCCCTTCCTTGGAACAAGATAGAGTGAAAAAGTTGATGACAGTGATTTTTCCTTCTAAAATTAAACTTAAATAATAAAAGTTATAAAGAAAACCCTCATCTAAACACTCTTACAGAGAAAACGTTTCACTTTAATATAAAAACATCTATTCACAAGAGTTACCAGGCTGGATTTCATTTCTTCTTTTGCTTCCACAAAACTGCTTCTGAGAGGTTTCTTATTGCTCTTCATCCCAACTGGAGCAAGATTATCTTATGGCTGAAGAACAGTCGCAATTTCCTTTTGAGATTGTGTAGGTCTGTGTGCATGAGGCCCTCAGTGACGTGGTTTAGTGGTGGACTTGGGATAAAGGTTGGACTTGATGATCTTAAGGGTCTTTTCCAACACAGTTGATTCAATGATCTGGAAGAGAAATAGGGCAGCAGAGTAATCAAACCTACTTAGGGTTACACTGCTGCTCTTCTGTTTCTTCATGCCCTGCCCAGGAACCGGGGGAGAGGAGACCATCACAAATGAAGGTGACCAAGGCCCCACCACTCTTTATTCTAAAGCATGCGCTGAAGCCTGTGCTCGCGTAAATCTTGTTCTGATATCAGTATAACATTGTACATTTCTTCTACTTATGGTGTTAAATGTTAACCTAAGGCAAAAATGTAGGCGAGGGCATAATTTATTAAAAAAATCAATACCATATTCCCCAGTAATGGCACAAACACTACAGCTTATAATAGCTTTACTGTAGGACGGTGGGCTTTTTATCATTACTTTCCAATATGATAACGCTTGTTCTAAGGTCAACAGACATCACATGATCAGGTAAATATTTTGATAAGGGTGAAATGCCAAAGCAGGTGCAGTGTTAGGCTGGTGCATGTCGGGCTGAGCTCACTGCGGGATGAGAGGACGCACACACAGAAAGTCTTGTAACTGGAAATATGCTATAGATTCCTGCTTTCTGTCCTTATAAGCATTATACCATGAGGTTCTTTGATTGCTTTTCTAAAGGTTTTTCTGCAAAACCTCTCCTCCCAGGACTATATCCCAGCCCTTTTCTATGTCAAAGCATCTCCAGCTACCTGTCAAGCACACCCTAGCACACAGCACATAGTCCTGTATCCCCAGAACACAGACTGTAAAGGGTTTATTGGAAAATTAATTCCTTTCTTCTCCTGCTTGTCTCATTAGTTGCTAAGTTATCTAACCTATATGATGTAAAACTATAAACAGCTGCAAAGGCACTTTGTATATGCAGTTGGAGCAATGAAGAATGTCCTCAATGAGATTACACTAACTTTATATAACTTATTAAAATGAATATCAAACTTTGTTTTGCCTCATTCAATTTTTGATGTTAATTAAGTAAGCACAAGCATAAGAAAGGAAATTGGATTTGCTACTTAAGGAACTTCCAATAAAGCCATGGATGCTAGTGAAATGAGTTTCTAATAAACATTAATAAGTGTCTATATAACAAGCAGTGCTTGTCTTTTAAGAACATTGGATTTTTCTCACAGGATATGGACAGCAATAAAATACATTTGTAAATATGAAGATATATTGCAGGCACATTTTTCACTACCAGCTTTAACAAGGCTCAGCTCCCAGCTTTCTGGTTTCATGACCTTGGGAACAATCATGAAAACCAAAAAGTTTACAAAAAAATTCATTTTAAAATTCATACCAATGTAATTTGGGAACAGCACGGGCGAGATGGGAACTTTAGACAAGATTTTTACAGTGAATAATGCTTTTCTTTGTCCCTTTCAGACAAATCTAATGTTGTTGCTACATTTGACATCAATCACCCAGTCACGAGCAGCCACATCCTTGCTCAGCCTAATGACAAGAAAGGAAGGTGCATGGGTAGACAGTACAGCTGTGCATATGGAAACGCAAGGAAACAGCCAATGCTTTTATTTTACCTTTGCTGCTGCAGCCAGAACAGAGCTATTAGAGCCAAGGAGAAGGGGAGCATCTCTCTCCCACTTAAGCTCATTTATTGTTGCTAAAATTAGGTTTTTTCTGTGAATTTATAACTAGGCAAGAGACTATTGCAGACTTACAAAATAAGCTTTGGAGCAGACTCTGTGCCTGCTGCCCCTGCATTCAGCAGCTGGAATTGGTGACAGATGCCCAAGGAGAATTGTTGACCAAGATGGTGACATTTTTGCATCGTCTTCTGAGCATAAAATGCTACCTTTTAAACACCAAGGCACTGTAGGGTGCTGAGGGTGCCACACATGATGGTTAAAGCCATAAATCCGGTGTCAACGAATAACACAGTGAAAGAGCAGAGCTGGTCAAAAAGAAATGAGACTTTTTTCACTAAAACAGAAAAAAAAACTAAAAACCTCTTCTTTTCATCCACATTTTCAACTGAAAAACTTAGCTTTTCAAAATACGCCTTCATATGAAACTGCTGCCCATCTAGAAACGCTGTTTCTTGTACCATCCTCAATTACAAGGGATTTCCCTGCTATGCTTCCTGCCAGCCCACAAAATAAACCATTGCATTTGAATGCCATGCCTAAAACTGTTCTTTCCTGCAAGCTGGCTTTGCCTGCTCCCCAGTGGATCTTCCAGGGAGACCAAACTTTCCTGAACTCCAGAGATTTCTGTGTCTATGTGGGTGAGGAGCTGGCTTTCTATACACTCCCATTACTGCACAATCACCAAACCAAAGTTAACAGCGCTTGCACTACTTTCTGCCCATATAACAAATCTTGTAGGTTATTCCTTGCCTCACTGCTCAAACCTGCTCAGAGGAGAGCTGCACACTTTTATTTTGGATTACATCTGGTTTTATAGGTGATTTTGCCCATCCAGAGGTTTAAAACCACAATGCCCAAAGCTTTTTTGCTGGAGGGATGACTGATAAAATTCAATGATCCTCTGATCAGAGCTTTTAGCAAAGCACAATTCTGGGCTGCAATTACAAGTCCAACAAATGTATCCTGATTTTCATTACCCACTATATAACATCAGCCAAGGTAATTCTGGCCCAGGCTGGCCTCAAAGTCACTAACTTCAAATATGTGAATTTGTTTGCCCATAATGAATATGATGTATCTCAGCTGATTCAAAATAATAACTGCATCCCTTCCTGGTAATGAAAAGTGATTAATTTTCAATTATGGTAAGTATCCAATTTTTCAGCGTGCAGCACTGGTCTAAGTCACCCTATCTCTAACGTTCTAATTACAGACATTAAAAGTTCCTTATAATTATTGCAGGCAGATCAGTAAAATTAAAAATATTGGTTACTTGCTGCTGTTATTACATTTGCTCTAATGCAGCCGAGGCTTAAATTTATGTCGGAGCTGCCAGGCGTTTCATCAGTCTCTTTTTGTGACTTGTTTAGAACAACTGGTTTTATTTCACAGTCTCAGTAACTGTTCCAACAGGTCTATTAATGCTTTGGCACTCTACATTTTGTAAAGCTTTAATTAAGTGAAACAAGCTAAAAATCACTAATATGTGCCTTTAGCAAAGTAGCGATGTAATTATCTCATTTAACAGATAACTACTTGTATTTCATTTTTCAAAGCACAAAGAGAAAACTAGCTCTAAATGTCACTTTTCAGGCTCATTAAACTCACTAGAGAAATATCAAATTAGAGATTTCCACTACAAATACTATAATAAACTCCGCTAGCTGATATGAAAAAACATGAGTATTCGGGGAAAGGACAAGTATTATAAAAGACTCCGTTTTGCAGAATAGATGCTGGTTACACATTTGCAAACAACTTTTATTACAACATTACCTAAAACTTTGGTCCTCTTTAAAAGAATCAAAGTATCAAATTCTGTGTTACCCATTTTTATAGTACAACTACACAATTTTACATTCAAGACACGACTCCTTTTTCTCTTACTCACCCTAAGCATTATTTTTTTCCTAAATCACCTTTTCTAAGTTACTCTTCTAAACTGCACAAGAACTGGGTGATAAGAGAAAGTTATGCAGATGTCAGCCTGCAGCTTCAAGGTAAGATTTATTTGTGTGCGTGTGTGCCTGGTATAAGCACTAATACAGATCCAGTTATGTGGCGTAACCACTGTGATCTCAAAACAACATATTTACATTAAAGCCTGAGACCTAGACTGCAAAGTTTTCATACAGTAAGCAAGAAGTAATCCATAGATGGCCACTCGTTCACTTTCATAGTTAAATACTCCTGGACTTTGACCATATTTCTATAAAGCTGGTCATACGCACATTTGCGCTTATTTCAGTATCAACATAGGTGTATCTGCTGATGACAAAACTATTGCCCACACATAAAGTTTACAGAAAGCCTATGATACATCTCCACACCACAGAAGCCAAACAACTGGAAAGAGAGAAGAGAGCCCTGGCAATTCCTAGCGAGCACTGTTATAAACAAGGACCTCCTAATGCGGGCTAAAACTCCAGCAGTTGGGAGCAAGGTGTACCAGTCGCACATCCCAAATCCAGAATGTAAAAACATCATACAGATGGATGAAGACCCCATGGTTCTGGTACAGGACCACAGCAAAACCAGTCCTCTGCTCAATTTCCTGTCCAGCCACCCCACTCTGTTTTTCAGTCCCCTTTAAACACCAAGAACCATCCTATCCACGAGCACAGCCGTAACGTGGCTTACCCCAGGAGCCCATGCAAGCCACCACGGCTGACTGAATCCATCCCTCCAAGCTGGTCTGGCAGGGCAGAATCAATGAGGTTACACCAGGGACGCATTCAGCTCGGTGTGAGTGATGCTCTGGGATATTCCTAAGAGTGCAGCTACAGGCCTAGAAGTAAATACACAGAAATGTTACTGCATTAAAATGCATTTGTATTCCGTTGTGTTTCTTATCGTGTATTATAATACTGCTTATAAGCCCGCTGCAAAGAAAGTTGAAGCAATAAAGCGTGACTGATTGATTGATGCATCCCCATTTTTAGGGTCCGTTGCACAAACTATTTTGATAGTAGAAGCCCATAAAGTATAATGTCTGTACTAAAAGTGACACAATGAAGAAGATGATGCACCTGCTTCAATTTCAGCTTTGAGTCATTTTTCAGAGCTGGGGGTCTAGGAGTTGCAAAATACTGCCTTGCTAGTTCCCCACTGGTTTCCCAGAAGATAAATGTCTAAAACTAAGGACCCCGGGCACACAATAATAAAAACCTTTTTAGAGTCTAGACCCTTCCACTAGTTAAAGGAAACCTATTCCCATTTTTCTGTTAGGAAAAAAAATGGGATGCAGTTTCCTAGTGGCAGAGATCAAGTTTTTTATTTATATTAAAAATGCAGGATTGGAAAAAAAATAAACAAATAAATAAAAAATCCTTGCATGGACAAGACCAGTGAGTTGAGGGGTAGATCTGACCCCAGCTCCCCAACTCTGAAGGGAGAGACTGGCCTTATCTCCATGGTTAGACATAAACCATCCTTGTAAATAAGCTGACAGTGTCATTTCCATCTGGAGAACACCCTGAAGTTTAACGAAGCACTCTGAAACCTGATACCAATTAGAGCAGAGTGTTAGTGCAGAATTCTTGGCCAAATCAATGTTTTCTTTCTCTTTGGTAAATCAGAGAATCAAGCAGGTTAGAAAAAACTTTAAAGAAGTCATCAAGTCCAACCCTTACCTAGCACTGCCAAGGCCACCACTAAACCCAGTCACTAATGGCCTCGTTTAAGGGCGTGTGAACACTTCCAGGGACAGTGATCCTACCACTGCCCTGGGCAGCCTGCTCCAATACCTGAATATGAGTAAATCTACAAGATCTGAGTCACCCAAAATTCAACCTCCTCCAAAATCAGGTTGTTCAAAACTGAGCTCAATTCAGTCCCGACCCGCACTATAGGTTGACAGGTCTCTGAGCTGGCAGAGGTCTTGAGGGGCAACATATTCCTCTTTTAATCTCAAAACTTTTTATCTTTTTTAGAGGACAAATCCCACAAAGGGTATTTTCCATTCCCACCAACATTAACATCAGTTAAGGACTAGATTGAGATTAGAGAGTTTTTTTCCCTAAAAAAGCTCAACTATTTTATATGTTTTGGGGCTGTTTTGGCCAGAATGAGCTATCCGCTACTAACACATGCATGAGCGCAAACACTCACAAGCAAAGCCCTCTTGGAAACTATGAGCACTCGTGGAATTCCCACTGGACCGTGGGGACTTCTCTGCTGACACTGAAAACCCTGGGCCTGAGTGGAGTTTAGACTAAGACATACCTCAGTTCCTCACACTGTTGCTCCCCCATGGAGAAGCCAGCCTGCAGACCCTTGGCTGTATGTTCACACTGTGTTATCTTGCTAAAACCAGTATAGATCCACATCATGCACATTCACCACACCAGACTAATGAAGCTGCAGTATGGACTGGCATCGCCCAGTGCAGGGTTCAAACAGGACATCAACGCCTTGAAACACAAAGAACAGCAAAGTTAGTGCAACACCAAGGAATGGGGATTTTGTTTATTTAGCTGATGGACTTCACCACTGGGCTAAGACAGAAGATATGCCAGGGGACACATTTGGCAGAAACAATGGGAGAGCTGTTGTGACAGAGGGCCAACCCCAACCTCTTGCCTTTCACATCAACCATTACTGGGTGCAAGTCAGGCAGGAGAGGACTGAAATGAAAGAGGAATGACATCAGACTTTGTTCGCAGATCATGAACAGACTTACCTTGAAATGAACCTTTCTCAACCAAGCTCATTAAACACGTTCTTTCTTCTGTCCCATTTCTAGCATACAGGTTTGTATCTGTGGAAGTTGTACGTAACAAGCTTTGCATTTATAAGAAAGCGGCTTAGGTATCAAATGACCAAATAGCGCCAAAGAAAGGTTAAAGAGTGTGACCTGTTGAACTCTAACCTTCAACTGTTCTTGCAGGAGATACGTTTTCCCTTAAGGAAAATAACTAACCTTTGAACCTCAGGCCTTCATATTTATCTTTTGCCTTCTGGCTCTTACTGACAAAGCTTCAGAAGAGCAGTCCTAAAAGGAACAGGTTTGCTTCACCTTTCTGATCAGGTTGGGCTACATCTGGCTATATTCTGCCCTTTATACCTGCACAGATTCCATTAGCTTTAAGTGGTAATGTCTTAGGACCAGAAATAAGCCCTGGTTTTGCTGCAGCCTTATCGTAGTCATCATCCCAGATTACTTTAGATCCTCATCAACACAAAAGTGATTTGATCTACTTACTCTAACTCACCATCACTGGATATCTATTTATTTACCTGTAGGGTTGCCCTGCAAAGCAGTGGCAAACATCCTTACAGATCAAGCAGGACACCATTATCCTGCAATAATATTCTTATCCGTTGACATTATCTCTTCATTTTTATCCATTGCAGAGTAAACCAGCATCTACCAGAGGGAAAACTGTACATGATTCTCCATTTGGCTGTTACTTAAAACTTTACTTCTGAGGAACTTCTATTCAGATTCTACTTGCATTCACCCAACAGACCCCCTTATCCTATAAAAGTCTGTAACACATTCTGTAAACAGCATCCACCAAGGGCTGCATCCATCCTCTTTTCCCTTCTCTAACACATTCCAGAATTTCCTCTGCATTTTCCATGTCTTGTTGGTATTCTGTTGGGAGAAATAATAAATATGATCTGTGGTACCAGAATATTGACTCAAAAACACTGAACACATTTCCCAGCACTATCACAGACTTTCTGCACAACTAGGGTTTAGTTTCCCTCGGCCAGATTACAGACCGATACTCTGGTAACTGCTCACCTGTGCAAGCAAATTTATTAACACCAGTATAAAAATCCCAGAATCAGTTCCTCAGTCTCCTCCTTGAAAATGAGGTTATGGCTTTTTACTTTCTCAGACCCATCATCCAACTCCAAGTCAACAAACTGGATCTTCTGTTGGGTTCAGCTGAGCTCAGCCAACAAACACCACAGAGGACTGGCTTAATGGGAGAATTGTATGAAAACACTAAAATATCCAAACCCATCACTAGCCCAAAGAAGTCCTCATCCCTTATGTATTTACATATGAAACGTAAAATGAAAAAGAACATGGGTTCTTCTCATTCCATCCCACAGCTATGACTCTTTTTCTGCATTTTGCTGAAAGGATTCACCAGTCTACCTATGCTACTGCTTCATCTGAGGATATGAGCTTCACACTCCTCAAAATATATGGAAACTTAGAAGGTGGGAAGAGGTCTTTTTGGTATACCAGGACAATCAGTGGTGTCAGAAGCATCATGCGCAGTGCTCATTGGAAAGTACTTTTCTTTCTTCCTTTTCCCTTTTCTCTTTCTCTTCAAGTTTCAGACTGAAATACTACAGTGAGCTTTGTCCAGCGCAAATCAGCTCCCAGGCTACAAGCAATTCAGAGTCTGCGACTGAGTCTTCAAAGTAACAAACAGAATGAGCAAGCTCTGTCTATGAGCCACCAAAGCAACTGTTCTCTGAGCTCAATCTCTTATAGAATCATAGGATCATAGAATAGTTAGGGTTGGAAAGGACCTTAAGATCATCAAGTTCCAACCCCCACATCTTCATGATTTCCAGGGTACAACACGTGAGTGCTGGGAACTAGGGGTTTGGCTGTGGGATTAACTTCTCTAGCACTGTTAGATCAATCCAGCCTTACCCCTTCCTTTCCGACCAGGCTTCCCACTGGAGCTGGAATACATATCCCGAATGATGTTTTCTGCAAGTGAGAAGACCAGAAAACTCCATTACATCAACTGTGCTCTCCTTGTGCAGATTTAATCTGCCAAAGGCCCAGAGAACTACTTTAAGAATGACCAACATCTGGGAAGATATGGTGCTTCTCTTATGGTTCCTCTGATTCATACCAGCTCTGACCTTCAACCTCCTTAAACTGGGGCCTCCTTTGAAGTGATCCTTTCATCATGGGCAAGTGTCCACTAAGGACCAGTCGCTTCATACAATCACAGAAACATAGAATGGTTTGGGTTGGAAAGGACCTTAAGATCCAGTTCCAACCCCCCTGCCATGGGCAGGGACACCTCACATTAGACCACGTCCTCTTGTATAAGTAACTCCATCAAGATGTAGACCTTCGGAACACTTAGCCAGAGCACAAGTTGTCTCTTACTTCACTCCCTTCTCGAATTAGTAGAGCAAAACCATGAATGCAGTGCCTCACAGGAACAGCACCAAGAGCCCATTCTTAAGATGCTGTCAAAAATTTGCCATGGGTCTCAGAATCTGAAAGGTCAGGATCTGTTAGCTAAGTGTCATTGCCCATGAGGTATACAGAAAAGGTCCCACTGTTTTAAGAGCACTACAATGCCTTATCACAATGGAGCAGATAAAAAAGAAGACTGCAGCTTTAACTTTATATATCTGGCTTTTGTTGGCTGAAGCCAGATCCTTGGTGTTATTTTAATGCGGCAGCAAAGAGCTGTATTTAATACATGATAGGCTCAAGATGCTGCCTTTTCCCCCCCCCCCTTCTTTTTTTCCTTTTTCTATGTGTGCTGAATATCCAGCACGTAATTGAAAAAGGAAAAGGAGCTGCTTGTTTGCTGCCTGATCCAGGAATGATTAAAGGTAGAAGTTTTTCAGGCATTACTGACAGAAAGGGTATAGTTAAAGCTGCTTTAAAAAAGAGAGCCTTCATAAAGAGCCAGTACTCAAACCGCTATTAAAAGCAGTGAGTGAAATGCAGCTTCTTCACCAATTACTGAAAGGAGTGTACACCTTAAAGCACTCTTTGAATTGTGTCATACCAGCCTCCCCGTGCTCCCCCCATCCACCAGTGTGTGTGTGTATGTGTGTGTGGTGGGCTCTCAGCCTTGTGCCAGGCCATTCATTGGTACATTAGTGATGGAGAAGGTGGGGGAAGAAGAGGGGCTTACAATGCTACAGCAAGTTCACTTCTCGCTTGTTGTTTGCGACCCATTTACAGCTGAACGGCTCTGTGCAGAGCCAGCTCTAAATGACTCTCTCCACCTCTTCACCAAGCCACTTGTTTTTTGTCATTTCTTTCTCTTTTTTATTAAAAAAAAAAAGAAAAAGAAAAAGAAATCCAAAGGAAATAATTGATAAACCGAACGGTGTCCACCTTAAAGGCAAATGCATATATCCACCTGGTTAAAATTCCTCCTCTTTCTTATTTTCCATCTCCCTGTATCCATTTTGCTCGGCGCTGTTTAAACAATACTTCATCAAACGCAGCCCGAAGCAAACAAAAAGCACAGTAGAGTAAATAAAAAGTTTAAAGAAAAAATAAATAAATAAAAAAATCACAGACTGGAGGGTAAGTACTTTTATTCCTGTACTTTCATTGCCTGGGGGAATTATTATTCCATTGCTGGTTTCAGGAGGGAGGGGGAGCTGGGAGGGAGGGTGAAAGGACAGCCATGTTATTCGCAAAATGGATTGCTCCTCTCACTGCTTTTCACTCCTCTGGGTTCTCAAAAGTCCGCTGATTACAACAAAGTGTGGCCATCTATTCCGTCTTATTGACAAAGGTCCTTAATTACTGCTGCACCAGTAATACCTGCTATTAAATTCTGCTAAACAGAGGCTGCAAATTAGCTGTGGAGCCCGGTAACCTTTTGTGTGTAATCACAGGCAGTGGGATTGACGCTAAGGCTGCAGCACTGACCCGAGTCATAGCAATGGGAAACCTTTGTTTATCACCTGTGGTGGGGGCCAAAATGTGAATTTAAAAGCTCTCCATCAGTGGAAGGCCTTCAGAAACCTGGGAAAGCAACAGGAAGGCAAAAAGCAAACTGCTCTATATTTATAACCGGCTTCTTCAATCGCTATTTAAACTCACAGCTCATTAACCAGGGTGGCTGCCCCAGCATGCCAGCCATGCAAAGTTTAAAATGGCAAAAATTAAGGTTGCCTGTTCGAGGTGTTCTGTATTTCATCAAGGCCTTTAACCTTCATTTAAGAGCCAGTTTGCTGCAATTGCTAACTATAAACAGGCTGTGATATTGAAAAATCAAACCCAATAAGGCACAAAG
The DNA here is from genome assembly GCF_034315485.1 of Pezoporus occidentalis. Lineage (NCBI taxonomy): Eukaryota > Metazoa > Chordata > Aves > Psittaciformes > Psittacidae > Pezoporus > Pezoporus occidentalis. The sequence continues at coordinate 4,702,151 of NW_026915780.1, forward strand.
GTTTTGCATTTCCACGGTGAGAGGCTGGTGGTTGGAAAGCTCTGCTCTGCCTCCACTGTGTTTCAGAGTCACCATTCCTGGGCACCAGACCTGTCTCCAGCCATGGCTCCATCCTGCTCAGCCCTACACGCCAAGGTCCCATCCTGACCAATGTAGGCTACAGCAGGATGGGCAGCAGGTCTACACTGTTTGTTCTATGTTAGTGTGCTCATCAGAGTGGGGCTCCAAGTGCCTCAAAGAATTATAGAATCATAGAATAGTTAGGGTTGGAAAGGACCTTAAAATCATCAAGTTCCAACCCCCCTGCCATGGGCAGGGACACCTCACACTAAACCATGGCACCCAAGGCTTTGTCCAACCTGGCCTTGAACACTGCCAGGGATGGAGCATTCACAACCTCCCTGGGCAACCCATTCCAGTGCCTCACCACCCTTACAGGAAACAATTTCCTCCTTATATCCAACCTAAACTTCCCCTGTTTCAGTTTTAACCCGTTACCCCTTGTCCTGTCACTACAGTCCCTAATGAAGAGTCCCTCCCCAGCATCCCTATAGGCCCCCTTGAGACACTGGAAGGCTGCTCTGAGGTCTCCACTCAGCCTTCTCTTCTCCAGGCTGAACAGCCCCAACTTTCTCAGCCTGTCTTCATACAGGAGGTGCTCCAGTCCCTGATCATCCTTGTGGCCTCCTCTGGACTTGTTCCAACAGTTCCATGTCCTTTTTATGTTGAGGACACCAGAATTGCATAAAAGAAGAACCCATTGCGTGTGTAGATCCAATCATTAGTGGTATCAGGGCAAAAAACACCAACTGAAAGCCAGTGCTGTAATTCTTTGTATTGTATTGTCCCTGTTACAGGGGCTCAGTTTGTAAAACCAAGCTGCCTGGAAAGAGGATGTGCAAGAATCTCCCACAGTCTCTTGCCTCCCTCTTCTCTTCCTCCTCCCCTGCCTCACTGCCTGGCTGTGGAACTGCCATTGATTCCATGCTCTGAGCATCACACAATGCAGACATCCCAACAGCCACAACAGGTCTTTTCCTTTTGCACTCTATCTCAGAACATTGCTTTGCCACCCCAACCTTGCATCAGTGTTAGCAGCATTGTCCTCACCATCGTTCCACTTCTGCCACATCCCCTCTGTGCCCCACACCACTGACTCTGGTGAAGACCACGCTGAAGGTGAAGGCTCTGTTGGCGCTTCACCTTCACTCTCCATTGAGCATGGAGCTGGCAGAAGCACTTGTGTCACAGGCTGGGGCTCAGAGACGGGAAGGGAATGTTTTCTCTTCCCACTCTCCACTCGTTTTATGACTTCTAAAAGACTGCTTAAAATTTGCTACCCTCACCCATCAGCAGTAAACATTTCTGAAGTAACATCCAGTCCTGATTTCAGATAATCTATAAATATTAGGGACTATTGAAGGATCTACTTAGTAAGCCTGGAGCAATCTGGTCTAGCAGAAGGTGTCCCTGCTCACAGCAGAGAGCTGGAACTGAATGAGCTTTAAGGTATCTTCCAATTCAAACAATTCTAGGGTTCTATTTCACATCCATGGGCTCTTTATACTTTCCTCTGAATCAGTTCACCAAGCCCAGCATCTTCATTTCACATTAGGCATTTTCTTCCCAAAACATGTCATTCTGAAGGGAATGAAACTGCAATGCATTTCACTGCAAACAAACAGGAGATACTCTAATTTGCAAAAGAATAATGTTTCAACCAGTCCTAGTTAGCCTTTGAGGATTTAAATATATATATATTAAATTAATGGAATGTTACAGCTATGGTGTAACACAATGTCATATTGCAGCATAGCATGCTAAATTCAGCAATTGCTATTGAGATATAAAATGCTATGAAAATAATAACACACTTGTCCTTAACACTAGAACAAGAAAAACTGAGGCTACTCAGATTAGTGGCATGCATCCCTACATAGAATCATAGAAACATAGAATAGTTAGGGTTGGAAAGGACCTTAAGATCATCCAGTTCCAAACGCCCTGCCGTGGGCAGGGACACCTCACACTAAACCATATCACCCAAGGCTCTGTCCAACCTGGCCTTGAACACCACCAGGGATGGAGCATTCACAACCTCCCTGGGCAACCCATTCCAGTGCCTCACCACCCTCACAGGAAAGAATTTCCTCCTTACATCCAATCTAAACTTCCCCTGTTTAAGTTTGAACCCATTACCCCTTGTCCTATCACTACAGTCCCTAATGAAGAGTCCCTCCACAGCATCCCCATAGCCCCCCTTCAGATACTGGAAGGCTGCTATGAGGTCTCCACGCAGCCTTCTCTTCTCCAGGCTGAACAGCCCCAACTTTCTCAGCCTGTCTTCATACAGGAGGTGCTCCAGCCCCTGATCATCCTCGTGGCCCTCCTCTGGACTTGTTCCAACAGTTCCATGTCCTTTTCATGTTGAGGACACCAGAACTGCACACAATGCTCCAGGTGAGGTCTCATAAGAGCAGAGTAGAGGGGCAGGATCACCTCCTTCGACCTGCTGGTCACGCTCCTTTTGATGCAGCCCAGGATACGGTTGCTTTCTGGGCTGCGAGCGCACACTGAAGCCGGCTCATGTTCATTTTCTCATCAACCAACACCCCCAAGTCCTTCTCCTTGGGCTGCTCTGAATCTCTTCTCTGCCCAACCTGTAGCTGTGCCTGGGATTGCTCCGACCCAGCTGTAGGACCTTGCACTTGGCATGGTTAAACTCCATGAGGTTGGCATCAGCCCCCCTCACAAGCGTGTCGAGGTCCCTCTGGATGGCATTCCTTCCCTCCAGGGTATCAACCCAACCACACAGCTTGGTGTCATCGGGAAACTTGTTGAGGGCACACTCAATCCCACTGTCCATGTCAGCAACAAAGATGTTGAACAAGACATCCCCAACCTTTTCTTAGTGCAAGCTTTCCCATCGTGCTCCCCAGCACATCTGCATCACCTCAACTCCCTGACCCACATTACCCTCAGAGAGCAAGCTTCAACTCTTCAGGTAACTAGGCTAAAAATATACAACCAAGTCAAAACTCACAAAGCAATATTTTAACCTACATTCTGAAACTTAAAACCAAAAGTTTTTGATTTAAAATTCGGTGGGAATTTGTGTTGATATCATATAAGCACATACACATGATGTGTACCTGACATTTGAAGGAAATTTCCAACCCGAACTATTCTATGATTCTGTGACCTCCTTAAATCCTCTTTCTCGGATTAAAAGCACCCCTAACACAAACATAAACTGAGAATCATAGAATCCCAGAATGGTTTGGGTTGGAACGGACCTTGAAGCTCATCCAGTTCCAACCCCTGCCACAGGCAGGGACCCCTTCCACTAGAGCAGCTTGCTCCAAGCTCCTGTGTCCAACCTGGCCTTGAACACTGCCAGGGATGGGGCAGCCACACTTTCACTGGCAAGAGCCTCCTCTTCCATCAGAGATGGGATCAGCCTGTCTTCTCACCTGACTGCCATGTCCTGATTCTTGAGCCAGCACCCGGGAACAAAGCATCCAGCAGATCTGAGCATCCATGAGTGGGTATTAGATGGGCATCCTTGAGATGATGCCAAGGGAAAACTGCAAAGGATTAACTCAGTTGTGCTTACACTTGTCCATAAATAGCAGTTCACACAATATTTTTTTAGACAAGCAACTAATGAATCCTGCCTTTATGAACAATTAAATTTTCTGGGTCTCGAAGACTGTGATAGGAGTCCTGCAATCTTTACCCCAGCAACACTTCCACTTCTCCCAGGAGGATGAGCTTCTGCTTAAAATTCCCCATTCAGGTCTGTGTCCTAAGTCCTGTGGCTGCTATTCACACCTCTCTTCTCTCTCTAACTCCACGCAATCAAATGCAGGGCTCTGAAGTTCTTTAATGCTTTATATGGGCTCATTTCTGCAAGTTACTGCACAATCAGGGTAGAGTGCAGGGCACTTTGCAGTTCTGAGGCACAGATGAGGTTCCCTAAGGATTAAATTTGATGCTGTCCAGAGGTCTAGGACTAGACTTATTCCACCCCCGAAGTCCCACTTAAGCATTATTTTGAAGGCATTAGTGATATTAAGGCCAGGTATTTCTGAGTCTTTAAGGATGTAGCAGCAGAGCATTGCAGCACCTTATTATAGACAGAGAGATACAACTCTTAGCCTTGCTCCAGATGGCAGCCAAGGCCAAATGACCCACCTGAAAACCGATGCCTCATCCTTCATACCAGGCATCTAAGCAGTAATTCTGGCCATGCCCTACCTTTATGTGCCATTGGCAACATAGCCACCCTGCCCAAACTGTGCTCGCCCAGGGAGACTTCCAGGCTCCAGTTCCTACCTGTGGAATTTCTACTTCACAGAACAGAAGATGGGAAAAAAATATCCCAAATGGCAAACCCAAGCAAAACAATGTGGCCCTTGATCCAAATCCCAGATCGGGAGCATTAGACAGTCAACAGGTTCATCACTGTGGTAGCATCGTACCTCCAAGTACAGAAATGTACATTTCTACAGCAAGGAGACCCATCTGTTGTGTTAACATCTTTAAAGAGATGACACGTCTTTTAAACCCCCTAAAGCATTGCTGACAGTGCTTGAGCTGTTTGTGTTGTAATCACTTGAAATCTTAAAACCCAGGCTCCTGGAGCCTTTGTATTTTTGAGAGGCTCTGCTGACCTCTCTCTATTTTCTTTAGAAAAATAAACCATTTCCCCTGGATTCAAAAAAAAAAAAAAAAAGAGGTAGAAAATGAGGTCTGGAGGCTTTAAACCCAAAAGACAAATAAAAAGAAATCATAGTTCATTAGCTTTTCAAGTAAAAAAGGTGGAGGTTTAGCTTGATTCATTTTTACTTAATATTTCATAGCGTGTGAGCTTAGCAATATCAGAAATCATGTTATGGAAGTGGATTGCATTTTTGCACAGCCTCGTAAGGTAATGGTACTGTGCAACCTGAGAATTATTACAGGAGGATGTTTTTTCAATTAGCAATGTTAAGTGTTACTAAGTGATGTTATAAACATAAATCATCTGGTTTTACTCCCCTTACAACGTTCACTTGGCATTAGATCCTATTTCTAGAGAAACTCTCCATGACCCTATACAAAGTCACTAAATAAATAATGCAGACACCAAAGAAACTGCCAGAAATTGTGGGGAGAGACCTTATTTTTATGATTTAAGAATGTTTGCATTCTTAACAAACTTTAAAGAAATAAATTGCATGTTAGAACATGTGCTATAAAATAAATAGGAAATAAAAGGTACATTTCCTGTCTGACCATGTCTTAAGAAAACTCTCAAAATGAGCCTGAAGAACACCTGGAAGTTTCTATAGAAACCAATACTCTTGCAGTTTACTGGGTGGTTTCCACCTCATTGACTTTCTGGTCTGAAATAAGCATCTGCCTTAGCCATTCTAGATCTATAGTCACAAGATGCCACCACATGGCAGCTTCTCCCATCCTGACCCATGTGTTGCCCCCCCAAAGCTGCTTTTCTCCCCTCCAAGTGCTCCTACAATCTAGGTGACTGGGTTAGAGGCAACATTTAACTTTTGAAGAGTTTACAATAAGTTAAATGAATCACAGACTATTATAAACTTATCCTAAAGAGCACTATTAAAAGGGCTACCTTAGGTCTTTTCCTTCTCATCTGACCTTTTTTACCTCTTAATTTCGGGTGTTCAGACCCCATCTGAAGCTCAGTTGGAGATGCCCTTCTGGTGCCTTTATCAGCTCCCAATCTGAACACCCACCACCACCTTGCTTAGGGGCAAGTCTCACCTACAGGCAGAACCTGGATGAATGTTCACAGCTAAGTGGAAGCAACAAAACTATCAGCTCATGGTTGAGGACTGCACTGACCACTGGTGAGCAGGGCATGCTGTTACTAAGAGCAGCCCTAGTACCCAGCGCTGCACAGGGATATTGCAACAGCTCCAGCTCACATCACTGTAAAGACCTCTTGAGACCATGTTCAACCATGCTTATCACGGTCATCACTCCTTAGCAGCTTCTCTGCATGGGTCAGACTCTTACCCTTTGTGAATGGGCTTTATGTTAACACTTACTGACTGCACTTTGAAATATTAAAATGTAATCATGGGTTGCCAGACCAGGACGAGGGCTGAGTTTTTCTCCTTCTCCCTTAAAACACATTGAAGTCCCAGAAGAGGCTGTAAAAATATGTAGCACTTCACAACTCAGACGGCCAACATAAGCATTTCCTAAATCGCTTGCCTATCAAAATCATATTTGGAATTGTGCTCCGTAAGCATGTGCAAAATTTACATTACCAAAGATGCAGTATGACATCGAGAAAGAGTTACTACAACTGCTCTCAAACACTGTAGTGTGGAAAAGGGGCCTCCAAGGATTATTTTTATCGCCTTTAGGATCCCATTCTGAAGTGCCTCGGCACAATAGCAAAAAACCTACAATTAAATATTTAAATCGCCATTACTGCAGTTTTTAAGGCAAAAAAAACTTCAAGATTGATCTTTAGAAATAGAATGCTTCCTCGTAGCGTTACACATGGAATACTTTAAAAATAAAAGGGTAATCTAAATTTTATATTGCCCTGGATATAATAAGCTCCTGGTGAGAATAGTCCTATTGCAGTAAAATATGAAAGTGCAACGCGCTTTTTGATTACATGAGGGGTTTCTATTTGCCACTTTAATCCTTAGAATTCAGCTGTTCCCTGTTCAGTCCTTTTACACCATCCTTAGCTAATCTGTCAAACATTTCAGACAGCCAAACCAATTTCCAGATTGTTCGGGACTTTGCCACGAGCACCGTGTGCTGTTAATAAGATTTTCATTTGGAGTGATGCCATGTCGTCCATGTTTCCTATCGTATATAAATACTGAGATTTAATGGCTTCAGGTTTTGTTTAATGTTAACATCAACAATAAAAAAAGGGAGGTTCTCAAACGCCAAGCCCCATAGTGAAATGCACTAGTGACAGCTATTTGCAAGGTTAATGTTGTGGAAAACAACATCCATCTTTGAAACAGTTTCATTAGCCCCATACAGCTGACCTCCCCACATAATGTTGTCAAATGTGACGTGCATCAGATTATTGGGAATATGGAGATCAATAAATATGCAACACCAGCGCTCAGAACGCTCCTGGCATCATAGCCATACAAACGCCATCTAACATCCCAAAGAGTAGCTGTCATCTGTCAAATCTACTAGCAAATAGACAGGCTTAAGGGGAAAGCTATTGGTAATAGTAAAGTACGGAAGTAAAGATGAATTAGGGAGTACGAAGTCAAGGTTCTGATGCATTGCAGTTCCAAACTGAAAACTCTGGATAAACACTTTAAAGCAAGACCTGCCTTATTTGTTGTGTTAAATGCGAGCCCCCTCCGTGGGGCAGCAAACGCTACATCTGCATTTTTATGTGCCCACCCCTTGCCCTCTGGGTATCAGCCCACTTGGTGGGGCCCATCCCAACACTCCAGGTGCCCCACCAGCCCCAGGTCCTGGAGCACGCAGGGAGCTCTAGTCCCCAGTCCTGGCACAGCACCCCAGGTCTGCAAAAGCAGCATGAGGATAAGCTCCCGAGGACAGGAAAGGTATGTCTGGATGTAGCAGCTTCCAGAGAGGTCAGTGCATCACGATAATAGAAAAGTAAATAATGGAAAATTCATTTTTCTTTTTAATTTATGAAATTAATTCTACTGACATAGCACTCTTCTGATTTATTCTGGTCTTAAACCAGGGCACGACACAGCAGCACACAGAGAAATCAACATGTATCGTATCACCAGTGCGCTTTGTCTTTAGGTCAGAAGAGCTCAAGGTACAGAGCAGTAGCAAGTAACAGAATTAAAGAGAGGGTTTGGGATTTGGTTTCAAAAGGGAGGAAGAGCAGGCAGCACCTTGCATGATTGAGTAATTTCTATACAAAAGGAAAACAAAGCTACAAAGATCCCTCCTGTCTGGTCTTTGACTGTAAGCATTTAGTGACTAAAAATATCTGATTTTTTCCCTTCTTTTCTGTATGTATAACACTGTTGCCATTACAGTTCCCTAAATAATCGGGGGGTAATCCTCAGCTTACAGCTTTGGAGGCACTGATGTGGCTGCCACAGTGATGGAATTCTGCAATAAATGAGCAATACAAATCACTCACTGAGTGGGAGCTCAAAACTCCCTCAAAACTCACAATACTTCATGCAGAGAATGACACACCCGCAAACAGCACCTTCCCCTAAGATATATGTGTATATTAAAGAGTTACATAGAGAGCATGTTGTCCAATTAAAGACCTAACAGATTGGGTGGGTTTTTTTCCTTATGTGTTTTTTTAAAAACACCCCTCATGTTGTGAAAAAGGAGAACAAACAGAAAGCAGAAAGGTATTTTTGAAGTATACAGTTATAAGGTGCTTGGCTGATAATTTGCAACCTTGGTACACAACATACCTTTTAGCAAGGCTATTTATTTCTCGGGGAGAATGCTACAGTACTTACGATAAAGGCCTCTGTTGGACCTCTTCATCAATAGCAAACCTTTAAGCACAGCACATTTCATAAATAGGAGTTCCACTAACACAGACTTCAAAAGGATAGAACCTGATAATTCAAAAATAGAGCTATATTAAGTGTTCCAACAGTCCATCCATAAAAGCAGCCTCCAAACGCCTCCTCTGTGCAGCATGACAGTCTATTAGAATAATAGCAGGGGAAAGCATAATTACGAGTAATCATTGGTTGGAAAGGAGCTAGTTGTTTTTGTAGAGTAAAATGCCTTCCTGAACCCAGCAGAAATGCAACACTGGTTCTAGCAGTGAGGGCAGGTAGCCGCGGAAAATAATCAGAGCACAGATCTGGAATGATCTGGGTTTATTTTTTAAACCCTCCATATAGCTTAATATTTTCTCAGTGAATTGCACTTAATTTGCTGCCACAGTTATGTCTGGTTACCGTATTATTGCTCTTGGTTGGCAGTGACATCCCTCTGCTGGAGTATCAGTTTGCTTTTGGAAGATACGAGACTTAATTACTTCCTTCTCATCAATGTGAAGATGACCCTGCCCATTGCGGGGAGCTAGGTCCAGATGACCTTTAAAGGTCCATTCCAACCCAAACCATACTCGATGACTCTCTGATTTCAGGACAAAACGTCTCCAGTAGCTGTGTTTTTGAAGACATGAATTGCACTCCGTGCAGACTATAAAACTGGTTCGGTTACTTGTATGAGAAAGTTCAGAAGGGATTCACAGGTCTTCCTCCTTTCCACATCAATGCAGCACTTGGGCCTATGTCTCCAAGAGCAAAAAAGAGCCCGTAGGTAAAAGCAACTTCTGTTTGCATGTAGCTGAGCTCCATAAAACCCACTTCCAAGATCTTCATCTTGCTTCTGTTTACGAAATGCTCTACCTTAGCTCCTCACTCTTTTATACTCCCCAGGCTCAGATATGTGCCAGCCACCATGTGCCACCAGTTAATAAACCTGGAGATTTGCTGTTGACTTCAGTAAAAGTAGGACTGTGGGGTTCATCCCTATAAATCATTATCTCAGATTATTTATGGCTGTTCTTGTTAGAGTTGTGTATGTTGTAACCTCTGCGTATCACAGCCAACTTGCTTACTCCGAAGCTCTAGGAGATCTAGGCTATGAAACTGAAAACTTAATTTGGCATGACATTACGTTCCCCAGCTTCCTTGTCATTTTCAAAATGAGCAGCTTTCCCCACCACAAATGAGGCCAAGACTATACTTGGGCCACTTAAGCAACCATAATTATACCACCAAGTGCCCATCACTTTAGTTAGTTTGCTATTCCAGGTAAAGGACCAGCAGCTCTTTTGTATTCATCACGTGGAAAACACCTCTGTAGACCAGTCTATATTTCCTTGCTCTTATGATAATGCTTTTAAGGTAAAAACACCTCTTTGGGAGAACAGTCCCATTATAAAGTGATCTGCTTAGTCACAGCCAACACTCACTGAAAAGTTTCAATGTTCATTACATTAGCTAGTCTTAAAAATGGAATGCCACCCAATTTCAATCAATATGTAGTAATAAATAAGTATTAAGGAACTACACCACTAATGTACAGGTAGCCTAATTAAAGCAGCAGCATTTGCTGCACTTACATACCTTAATTTTCCCTACAAAATCCGTATTGAACCACTACTTCTTAAAAAAAATTGCCTTTGCAATTAGAAACACTGAAGTTACATTATCGATTTTCTGCTAAAAACCTTTTTAGTAAACAAGCACAAACTACATTCATTAAATGTAAGTGCTTGGAGCTATGGTGTGAAATTCAATTCAGCCATTATCATGAATTACACTGATTATTGCTGTAATTATTTTCTCTTGGATACAACTGCATTTCTGTTCCTTGCTAGTTGTGTTGGACATATAACCATGTTCATTTTATAGCTAATAATACTCAACTGTAGTTTCAGCAATTACTATCACTTATACAAATCATTAAGTTAAGCTATGGGTACCTAGTAAAATTTAAAAACAGAAAAGTAAAACATCCCTTTTTTTTCCCCTCTGAAATAACTAATGGCATTGGCAACAGAGGAAAATTACCCATGTTAAATGATTTACATTAGAAAAAGTGATCACCTGTGATACACTTCCCACTGATATTTTGGTCACAGCGAACTCGTAACTATCCATTTAAAACCTGCCAGTAAACTATACTCTTGCCTCTACCACCCAGGCTAATAGAATAATCTCTTTTTTTAAAGTTTATCTGTTAAAGAGAACAAACTTTCTTCAAGAGCCATTTATGCACTGTCAAGCCACAGCCGAAATTAAATAACCCAACCATTTGATCCATTAAAACAATTTATTTTACAGATCATTTCAAGCACGGTAACAAATGATGTTTTACAGTTAGAGAACCTTCCCAAACCCAGTGACAGCGGTCAAGAGGCTGTATTGCCAGCAATGGTTATCACTCTTCAGCCCAAACAACACCCAAATCCTCAGCGTTTTTTAGGACAAATCCATAAGTGTTTACTCCAAGCATTGCTTTAATAGGAAGTCCAGTATCAGCCACTATAATAAAAGTGATGTTCTTGAAAAGCAGTTATTTCTAGAGCAGATATTGCAATGAAGATGATGTTATTGAAAAGCAGCTGTTACTAGAATAGGGGGTGAAAGCAGCCAGTGAACAGCACACTGCAAACCAGTAAGGAAAGAGAAGTTGTTTGGTTCACGGTATCACAGCAAAATGTTATTTGACAGAAAGTCTCCTGGAACATCAGATGGTGCTGCAGAGAGAACCAAGGTCTGCACATACCCATGCTTCCACCGCCTCCTCTCGGCTCCAGCCACCCTGTCCAACAGTGTCCTGTTTGTTACCATTTCCCTGACGTTTGTATGTAGCAGCATGGATGTACTTCACATCAAACAATGTTTACCAGGTAATTCACAAGCTACTTGTGGATAAAAAAGATTCAATACTTGTATAGAGAATAAACTCCCAAGAAGTTGCTGAGCCAAGGGTCCAAAGCAGAGTGTGTGCCCTGCAACGTGCAGGAGGAGCTGGATGTCATCCTATAGGATTGGCATAAAAGTTGCAGTCCAAAGAGTCTGAGGAATAAGTTGTTCCAAATAAAACTTGCACTAATAAGGGCAAAGATATGTGAAATGAAAAATCACTCTCTTCTTGTACTGGATGTAAAATCCAAGTTGATCATTCACTGCTCCTCAAGCCAAACCCAGCAAAACGAGGCTCTGGGGGCTCTCAGAGCTGGGCTCATCCAGTCCATCATCTACTTCTAAGTAAGTCTTTGCCCAAATGCTCACGTCCCCCAGGCTGAGAGAGACTCTGCATGTTCATTCCATTTGGCACAATCAGAAGCTTCAACCTGGAGATACTTTTGGCAAAAGAGGTGTTTATATGCAACATGTTGGCCACGTCATTGTCATTCAGAATATTTTTTGTTCACCCCATGTTTCCCCTATGGTTCTCGTAGGAAAGCCTGTTCACAGCTGATTTTGCATCTTATTTTAAATGAAAACAGCATGACAGTAAAGATCATTTGAATGTGACCTGGAGCAAAAAAGTGTTTTCCTACAGAGAAGCTGGTCCTATTAGCAAGTTTCTGTAGCTTTACTGGATCTACTCTGGTATATGCATTAACAGAATCATTCTTACCTAAGTTATATTTACAATCTTTTTCCTTCTCAATGGCACAGGATAAGCCAAAGACATTCCAAAACAAAACCTGATGTTTCTCTTACTTGCAGCCATCACCATAGCTCAAAGCATAAGGCATGCTAACTCCATCGCTCATTTACCAAAGGCTTTATTACCTTTTTGCTCATGGCTACCTTTCAAAAGCAATGCAGATGGCCATGAAAATTCTATAGCAAGAGTGGTTTATCTCTGATAACCCCCAAAACTGACCAAGGGCTCCACCTCTCTGGCTGTTTGCCAAGGCATTTTCTATGTCACGACATCTTCCTTGTCTTAAGAAGAGACACCCACAGTATTTTCCCCAGGGCAACAGGCAGCCAGCTAGGAGACCCCTTCCGGAGCCATGGTTCTCCTGAACGTGCCACCAAACCCATTAGTGACCAGTCTGCGCTGAAGGCTGTGGCGCTAACCTTCAGTGCAGGAGTACTGGCTGTACTTCTAGCTCTGCTGCTCCCTCAAACGGTTCCTGCCTCTGTCAACCTTGCTTATAAAAGAGGAAAAGTGGAGTCACCCGTTTATCAAAGCGATAGGAAATTTACGAGTGAGAAATTAACATCACTTTTGATCTTTTCAGTGATCAAATATACAGAGGTCTCTGTACATTCAGTATTAGGGGAGACGCTTGCTATATTTGCAACCATACAAAAAAGCTTAAGGACAACACATGCAAACTTTCTAAAGAAATTCTTCAGAATTCCTCTCCCAAATCCAAGAGAGAGATTAAAAACCTGGGACAAAATTCAATGGAAAAATTTAAAACCACTGCATCCTTACTGTCTGTCCCACTTTATTACATGTTAAATTAGAAAGCATTGAATAAATAACGAGGAAATCCTACCCAAAATGCAAACATCAAATACAAGAAGACAATGGATATTCCCAGATTTCTTCTTGTTATAGAAATCTTTCCTCTGGCCACTTTGAAACCATGTAACATAACCTTCAAAGCAGGGAAGATGTGTTGTAGAAGTTCTGCTTAGCTAACCATGAATACTAATTGCAGGAAGAACAATCTGCCTGGGGCCGGAGGGCATGAGCTCAACCAACAGGCACAAAAGTTCCATCGTGCTGCTGCAGACAATGGAGCAGGGTGCTGCTGGGGAGCATAGGACAGCCTCCCTGAAAGGGGATACCTCCCAGGCCTTAACAAAACTCCAGAGGATAAAGAGAAAACTCCTACCAAAGTAGCCGTGGAAAATAAAGGATCAATAACGAGGGTTTTCACGTGTGTGTATACGTACTTTCCATGTGTCTCTGTACTCCCACAACACGGACAGCACTTCTGGAAGCTGGTTTCACAAAACATAGTTAGCCAAGTCCAACCAAGCATCCTGGTTCCTTTGCTGATGTGAGAGATGAACCATATCAACTATTCCACTCTGTTCACGAAGAGTTCTGCAGTCTCTCCACCACATCTCACTGATCAATTCTTTGGAGGGAAGGTCATACATGGGGGTATCCCCAGCTCAGGATGCAATGCTGGTACTGAAACTCAGCTTTGTCCACAGCAGTGGAGTCCAAATTTGTGAGTGGGCCTGAAGGAAATAGAGTCACAGGTCAGCAATGAAACACAACTGAATCACCATCACTAGGTCAAACACCAAAGCTACAACCTCATCCCATGCATGTTCCATCAGCCCAACATTCTGTAAGTAGGACCAGATCTGTGGATGTGAAATCTGCACCAAATGCTCCTCTGGCCCAGATCTCACCATATGAAAATAACCAGGTTATCTCCTAACTTCAGCTAGCCCAAGGTCAATCTTGTTCCCACCTCAGTCAAAGGGAAAGAGGCGCACTGCTTGCTTTGGACCCTCCAGAGACCCTTTCTCCAGGATAAATCCTAGGAGCCCTGGTAGGGATGGCTACTTGTAAGCAGGACCTGAGCTGAAACACTTCCCCTGAATCCCAGTGGTGGGAGATAGCACAACACCCCAACAGACATGGAAAGAGAAGGTCAAAACGAAATTCTCCAGCAGATTTGCAATAAATGTGTGAGCCAGAGTCAGAGCAAACCTAGAAAAATCAGGAGCTAGTGAGCTAACGTTCTCTCTGGTTACAGCACAACAAATAATATGAGGAATGCAAGGACCTACAGCAATGGCTATCAGGTCCTGTTTACTTGGTTTACCACAGGTTTGTCTTCAAGACCAACACATGCCAAAGTTGGTCTGGTTTATGCCATCCCTGTAAAAAGCAGGTGAGACCCCCATGTTTAGTACCTGATCTCCAAGTGCCTTTTTAAGAGTCTGTGTTGAGGCCAGAAGTGGATCTTCTTTGCTTGGTAACCCAAGTGAAAACACTCTCAGTTTGCAAGATGATCTGGTTGGTACCTGCATTATCCACCTTGACATCAATGGATTTCACAGTATCGAATCCTGCCCATTAGTTAAGGACTCCGCTCACTTCACACAGGTAGGGCAGGACAGATGTTTAATGTCCCTTCCAACCCAAATCATTCTATATAAAAGCCATACCCAACAATAACATGGACAGTCAAGACTGGGGTGAGGAGAGGAAGATGAGTCAGCTTTCAAACTTGAGGACAACACCTCCAGATCACCTCTGAACTGTGAAGGGGTGGAAGAGTATTGGGGGCAAGGAGGGATGTATACTACACACTATGAGCTGATGAGGGTGATGGGGATACTGGGCTAGGTGGACCTTAGGAAGACAGTATTCATCTTTGTTTCTTACAAATGATCAGATACATTCAGTTCTGCCTTGAGACAAGGAATGAGCTCAATGACCTATTTTCTACAGCTCCATTAATTTGGCAGTGCCAGATGGGAGAGAATTTTAAAAGGCTTGATGTTCAAGAGAAGGGTGCTATCATGGTTTCAAAATCTGATTCTTCTCCCAAGTCCAATGTTCAAAACTGCAGGACTTAAAATCACGTTTGAAGCCCCTAAAACACTTCCACAGTGTTCTAATGAGTTCAATCCTACTGGCAGCAGCTGTGTGATGCCTGCTAACCAATACAGAATGGCAATACTATCAGGAAAAGAAAAGGAAGCTTCTATTTCTGGATCAGGAGGTGTGCAGAGAGAAGTAAGAATAATCAAAGGAACCATGCCTGGAAAGCCAGCCTGTAATTTTTCAAAAGCAATACAAGTGTTCTCTGGACCTTGTTTTCTAACATTGATTGGGATGGGATTCGCTGTGCCCTGGCTAAACCCTGCTCCCACTGAAAGCGAGAACAAACCAATGCTGAGTGCTTTTCGAAAGCGAAATTATATTCTTTCTTTCCATTTGGGATATGTGCAATGGGACTCAGGAGAAGCCAAAGCCAGACTTTCAGGCAATGAGTAGGAAGCAAAGCAAACACACACATAAACAAGAAAAATATCCTGCTTGTCTAAAGCAATTCTAAAAGGGGTTTTCTTTTCCTTTCCTGCAAAGCTGGTGCTTGGGCAGAAAAACAGAGAAGGTGGGAGAAGCGGGGAAGGAGAGTGTGTGTCCCACTCCAGGAAAACCACAGAAGATTTCGTTGTGTAGGGCTCTTGGTGATGGTGTAGGCAGATTAACAGACCAAGTCTCTTGGTGCTTTCCTAGCAGATACACAGCAAACTAAACAGCACGCTGTGATGGCGCTGCTCACCTTCAAAAGAGTGGAAAACCTAATTAGAGAAAGAAGCATCCTGGGATAAGTCGATTGCCCTGACAAAACACCCAGCTGCCCGTGAAAATGATATGCATGAAGGTTAGCAGGATAATATTGCGAACTTAACCTGCTCCAAAGCATCTTCATAGAACTTTGCTTTTGATTTGCTAGTAAGAAAAACTGCAGCTGAGGTTTTTCCCTCGTTCGTCGTCGTACTCGGATCCGTACAATTGAAGTACTTAAAATAACATTTATATGACTGCTAGCAATGGTTGATCAGTTAGTGTGACATGGTGCAGATAAAAGCTCCAATTAGGCCTTAACTGTTTACTTAATAGAAAGACCTGTTAGGAACAAGAAGGACTGCCTGTTAGCAGAAGAACAGAACTTTTCCACGTGGCAGATTACAAGTATTCTTTAGATTCACACATAAACAAGGCTGAAATGCAATTACATTTCCCACAAGGACCCAAATGCTTTTAACCTTTTCAAGGTAAAAAGAGAGAGGGGAAAAAAAAAATGCTGAAACTGCGGTTGAATTAGGTCCAGCTAGCTTTTTTTTGGGGTTTTTTTTTGAAGTTTTTGTTTCATTTTAATAATGGTTTAGTCCGTTTCACAGCCTGTGGCCTCTTCAAACCTGTTACTTTTAAAGATATAGCAGATGCTTCCTAAATGGAAAGGAAATTGTAATGATGCAAATCCCCTATTCACATGATTTTCCAAATAGGTTCGAGCACTACAAGCTGTATAGGGCAGGTGGGGTAGTGTTACTGACAACCAAAAAAGGTAAACTTGAATACAAATAGACAAATCAAGCACACGTGTTCGTTTGAAAGTTTGCGGTCAGCTCCGCAATCTGCGCTCGAGAAAATAAGCTATTATCAGCGCTGAGGGTCCTTCTCAGCAACAGAAAGCTAGAAATTAACTTAATTGCTGAACTGCACCTAAAATCAGCTGCTTTAAACATTACAATTTGCCTTTTAGTCTCATCAAAATTCCAAATATGTTAAAATTCTAATTTGCAAATGTGCTAAATTAACACTTTGAAACCACAATATTTAACCTGTTGGCTAATCTGATGTCAAGTGAAAACAAGTCAAACAACTATGGAAATCACAGAGCCATAGCAATTTCCCTAAAAATCTTTCAGATGTGGGTGCCATGAGGGATTCTAAAGTTTGCTTTTGTTACGAGCCCTATTATGCCTTTCCTCATCCTAATAATTCATAGAGATTAATCTGGATAAAGAGGTGAGGTCTTCATTTTGGATTTTGTTGACATCTTCTTTGCTTTAGAAACGTAATTTTGCAGATCCTTGTAGGTTTACAGGAGCAGCCGATTTGCATCTGAAAGCAAATTGGTTTCATTTGGTAACTCACACCAACACTGCACAGCGCAACCAAAACCATCAGTGACAGATGTGTGCTCAGAGGTTATTTGTAAGACTGGTCAGAAAACTAGTTAAAATACTACATCCACATGCAATTCCTCCCCTCCCAAGTGTAGTCTGACTTAATACCAATAGGGAAGATGCTCCTTTTTTGGGGGAGGGGGGAACAAAAAGACAAACTACAACAAAACACAACCATGCACTAAATAGTTGGCCAGTAGTGATACTGCTGTCAAAGATATTCTCGTATCAATAAGTAATAAGAAATAATCACGGAGCATTAGCCAGAAAACTGTTACTTCACAGAGGCTGTTTATTGTTGCTATTTTTATGCAGTATTAAGATCTTGAAGGAAGCAAAATTTAGCTTAAGGCTTTTGACAAACTTTTCCCAAAACTGCTCAGAAAAGGTTGCTACAAAAGGCAGTGAGAGATGAGATGTAAACTATCACCGTGGATTAGAAAGTAACTTGCACTGATCAAGTTCACAGAACCATCAGAGGAAACCCAGCAAGTAGATAAATTGACTACATGACAGTGGTGAAGCCGATATTGACAAATGCAAGGCATGGAAAGAGCCATTTAGTTCGTACACAGAATTGTCTGTAAACACACATACCGAATTACCTGTGTTTAAACTAACTAAAACCCTTTTGTACACGAAAAAAATCCCTGCTCCTTTCTGTGCAATTTCAACTTTGCATTTGCAAATAGCCAGCATGCCCGGTATCAGTACACTACAGACAGGCTGTAAAGGAATGGTACAGAAAACATTGAGAGTAAAGAGATTATACAAACTGATGCGTCACCAATGTTTAAAACCCTGTATAGCTTCCTAATTGTGTGATCAAGATGTAGGTTTAGCAGCTACTCAACACACTAAAATATGAATAATAATTTACTGACATCAACATTGCTGGTTCAGTGTTCTTCAAGATCCCCATGTGAGCTGTGGCTAAGAAATAACTTCTATCTCGTGACGTTCCAGAGACCACTGCTGGCTGTGCCACTCTTCTCTGCTGACCTATGTGCCTCTGAAGGAAGAGAATCAGCAAAGGCTTTATTTGTTATGTGAACAGGGAATTGGATTATTGCTGTAAGTGATGACTATTAAAACTTGTGTAGGCAAATTTGGGGAAGTGCAGAGCCAGCACAAGGGATGCCGATCTTAACTGCTCAAAATGAAGGGTATATTTCACTCAGACCAAGAAAAAACTAAGCAACAAAACTTTAACAGCTACACAAGGGCTTTTGTTAACCAAAACTTGGGTTTAGCATTTTGTAGTGTGGAAGGTGGAGGTGCCAATGCAGGCAAATCAAATAATCCCAGAAAATCATTTTCCTATTTAGGTAGGCAAAATAATAATGGTAATTACATATGTAAAAAGCAGTAAGGAAAACAGAAGCATTTACCTTACTGGTTAGAAACAGGTAGGATCCCAGTGCTCTGGACACGTACCAGGTGACCTCTCGGTATAGCTAACCATATTTTCATTGGAAATCTTATTTTTACTTTAACATCCTGGAAGGAAAACAGCATCAAAAAGAAGGTCCAATACAAATACGGATGTCAACGCCATCCAGCCTGATTCAAACAAACAGCTTCTAGCAGACGTGGCATTGCTTTGGGCACACACATGCGCATGACTGGGCATAGAGGCAGCCTCCTAGAAAGGAAATAAGAGTTAAAACAGAAAAGTCTCTGTAACTACAGACTGCCACTACAGAAAAGACAATATCCACAACCCGCTGCCTTTCTGATATTGTTCTTTCTTCCAATATCTAACTAAATATTTCCAAGCTTTTATTTATAGGGTTCAATGAGGCTGAATATTTCACTATCAAAGTTAGTGATTCCAGCAGGAAATTGTTTTCTGGGGAAAATATTTTTGCTTAATTTCAAATTTTAATCATTTTTCATTAAGCATCCTTAAATAGGAAGCTTACGTTACACAGAATTTGCACATTTAGAAGGGAATTAATGAAGTTTCCATCTTACATTGAGCTTGAATCAACAGGACATACTGATGGAAAGCATCTATTCTGCTATGGCTGCTTGGCTTGTTTGGGTTCCTGCTTTTGCAACAGATTTTGGACTAATCCTTATTACCTTATGGCATTTGAACACTGACAAGAGAAATTACTTTTAAGTAATAAAGACAGAGGAGCTCTAGTTCTAAATACTTCTAATTAGTTTCTAATGCCATGGTGCCATTAATGAAATGATGCTTCCTTAGCCTAAAAACCTCTCTTCAACAGATTTCTGGCAGAAAGGAAGTTACAAAGCCTGGAGCCCTCGCTGAGCTAAGGACCACCTCAGGCTCCCCTTCAGACTGACATGATTCATGACGAGCCAGGCTGGAGAGGCATCAGCCTTCCTCCCACAGCCCTCACCCTGCTACGATGGGATGCAAAGGGCGAAAATACCCCCATCACAAAACATGACACCAAACTAATGGTTACAAATGTGTTTTCAAGAAGAAGGAGGGGAGGAAAAGGCTGGAGAAAAGCTTCATATTCTACCGTATGGGAGAGCTTTTGTCTTCTTAAAGCAGCTTTTTTCCTCATCATCTCTAGAAACGCCCCTGCTCAACAGTACATTTAGCAATGCTAGCTGAAACAGCATAATTCAGTTCTTATGCCAAAATCAACAGCAGCATTTCGCAAGCAGTGGCCAAATAAAACAAGGCAAGGATTAAATCAATTTAACACCTTCTAGGGTT
The DNA here is from genome assembly GCF_034315485.1 of Pezoporus occidentalis. Lineage (NCBI taxonomy): Eukaryota > Metazoa > Chordata > Aves > Psittaciformes > Psittacidae > Pezoporus > Pezoporus occidentalis. Next base: position 4,722,053 of record NW_026915780.1, read on the forward strand.
TCTACCAAGTGCTCCTAGAGAAAAGAGTGGTTTTGTTTTCCTGCCTGCACCCTTCAGCCTCTTTTGAATTTCCCTGTGCCTTCTTTCTTCTCAGTACTCAGTATTATGAGCACAGCTGGGCAGATGTGGGACAGCAAAGTACACCCACAGAGAGGGGGGCCTGGATCCTCATGGAGAACAGAACTGTGCCTGGGCTGGTGCAGAGCCCCAGCCAAGGAAAAGGCTGTGCAAGCACTGAGTGGGATGAAGGTGCTGGGACTGTGTCCCCAAGCCCCAGCTCGCTGCATGATACATCAATGTAGGTGGCTGAGTGTAGCATGAGGGCCAGACTTCTCCTTCCACCCTCCACTTACCTCTGCCACGAGTAGAAATGGAAAGGAAGGGTGCTGCTTTGCAGTGCTCCACCAGCTTGTAAAACCCTAGAATCACAGAATGGTTTGGGTTGGAAGGGACCTTAAACATCACCCAGTTCCAGCCCATTGCCATGGGGGTACTGACCTTGTCGATTAGCCACATGCCTGTGGCTAATGCTGTGTCTCAGACCCATGTTTTGGTGACCAATATCCACTAATTCAGCACCAAAGAGCTTTCACCCTGTTGAACAGCCATCTAATTAAAATAAGACACTGCTTTCACATGTCACAAACACAGGCACAAAAACAGGCTGTAATGGCAGAGCACAGTAGTTTTCTTCTTTTCACTTGATGTAAAATCAGCCAGAATTCAGACCCAAAAATATGTGCAGCATCCACAGTTTTCTTTAAATTCCCAGCTATAATAATGTCATTTTTCCTTTTCCAGATGAGGAAATTTCCCAGTATTGTCTCAGATTGTAAAAATGCCTTCATGTTGATCCAGCAGATCACAGACCATTTCAGTGACAGCAGACCCTACCTGAGGATGTACCTCTGCTTTCAGCAAGGTCTGGACCACACAGGCCCTTGAGGTCTCTTCCAAACTAAATCATTCTGTGATTTGATGCAAGCCCAACACCAGGAAAGGGCGTCAACACTTCCACAATGCTTACTCAATGCAAAGGCTGCAGATACACAACACCTTCCTGGAAATTAGCACCTGACAACTGAAACTCCTTCTAGAATCATAGAATAGTTAGGGCTGGAAAGGACCTTAAGATCATCCAGTTCCACCCCCCCTGCCATGGGCAGGGACACCTCACACTAAACCATGGCACCCAAGGCTCTGTCCAACCTGGCCTTGAACACTGTCAGGGATGGAGCATTCACAATCTCCCCGGGCAACCCATTCCAGTGCCTCACCACCCTCACAGGAAAGAATTTCCTCCTTATATCCAATCTAAACTTCCCCTGTTTCAGTTTTAACCCGTTACCCCTTGTCCTGTCACTACAGTCCCTAATGAAGAGTCCCTCTCCAGCATCCCTGTAGCCCCCCTTCAGATACTGGAAGGCTGCTCTGAGGTCTTCACGCAGCCTTCTCTTCTCCAGGTTGAACAGCCCCAACTTTCTCAGCCTGTCTTCAATACAGGAGGTGCTCCAGCCCCTGATCATCCTCATGGCCTCCTCTGGACTTGTTCCAACAGTTCCATGCAAAAAGACACACTTCCACCTAGCTCTTGCCTCTTAGATACTTACAGAATAGATATGATAAGGTTTATACTTCTGTTTAAAGCTGTCTTGGTCAAGATGTCTTCCTGTGCCCGGGAGGAGATGATGAAGACCCTCTTTTAATAATGTGTTGTCTTCCCTTTCACAAACCATTAATTCTTTTTTAATAAACATACAGCTTATCTGCATATTTATTAATAATTTATTAATAGGCTATATAGAATATGTATTTATAATACATTCTGTATCTGTTAATTTCCTGTTGAAGAAAATTACCAGTCTTTCATGTTTGCTTCCTTACTGATAAAACCTGTGGTTTATATAAATACAAGAATAAATAATAGGTCAACTATGAAGTTGCCTCCCAGCTTAGAAACTATAAAATATTCCCTCCCCAGGTACTTATATTGTCTCTTTAAAGTTATTGGAAGGATTTCACACAGTAGTTTGTGATTTTCAAAGACATTAAGAAACACAGAAGCAAGTCTTCAGCAGGAACACATAGGGTGCATCACCCTTTAGTCAGTGGAGATGGAGCAATTACAGAAGCTGGTGATCTGAAATGGGAGCCAACGCACAGTAATAGCTACTAAAATGGTTATAGCAGTGGGGAATTACTCCAGCCTGAAGACCCGGCTCATCTGCCTTCCTCCTTTATGTCCTCAGTGCAGAGGCACGCTAAGGAGTGTTGACTTAGATCCCCTGAACACAACTCAAAAGTGCTCTGGGAAGAGGTTTTGGTGAATCACAGTTGGTGATACACTGAGTGACTAGAGATTGGAGCACGAGAAAAGGTTTTCCTCCTTTTTCCTAGCTACATCAAACCTCCCCCAAGGCAGAAGTCTCTGCTTGAAAAGGAATGCTACATGCAAACCGGTGCTCCAGGTAGTGCATTCGCAATGAGATGTAAAGTGACATCCATCTTGATTTAATGCTGCTCAAGAGCCATCGGGATTCTGAGCAGCACTTGGACACAATCCAAAGGTGATGATTGTGCATTGCAGGCCTTAGAAACATGTCCCAAGATCATAGCTCTCCCGTTCCCACCAGTAAGTAAAATATATCCCAGGGGCATCTTGTTATTCGGCAATCAGGTTCTCCAAATCCATTTGCTGGCTGCAGCACATCTCATTTCCCAGGTCCTCTCTCTTCTACTGTGCTCACTGTTGCTATTCAGTTCTAATAGCTGCATCTCCGGCAAAAATCAAACATTCTGCAGGCAAGCTGTGGAGATGAGAAGAAGGCATAAGAAATACCAAAGACAAAAGACAACTAAGTCTTTTGCTCCTGCTTTAGCATGAGCACAACAAATCAGACCTCAGTGCTGCCTCGTGCACTTCCCTATGCTTCTTTCCATAAGTCATATTTGGATTAAACTAACTCATAGACATCTTTTCATTATTTCTTTCTAGCTTTTAGCGTGGCTTTGTTAAAGGGGAAGGTTTTGATGCTTTCAACCAAACTGAGCTGGCCATGGGGTAATAAAACTGGACCCAATTTCTAGCGCTGTAAATGTATCTCATCACTGTGTAAGGGAAGGGAGGCGGAGGTTTGTGTGCATCTGTGTGCATGGATACACATGAACTTCTCTCTTGTCTTACTTTTAAACTGCTTGAGGAAAACCTTCAAAATGGGCAACAGTTGCAATGCAATCAGACAGTCTGTCTGCAGCAGAACGATTTAATTTGGTCCTGTTGCCCCTTCTGAAAAATGATGTCGACTGAAGATTAGGAGACAGCGAGTTTGAAATTGTTCTATCAGAACCAGTTGCCTGTTAGGAAGCTTATTCAAGGCAATTCAAAATTGGTCAGGGTTTTTTACAAGGCGATTGCCCATCGGGAAGACTGTTTGTAACTGAAGTAAAGGCTAAAATGGTTTACAATGCAGGGAGAGGTACCTTGGATTTGTACATATTCTGCACAGCAGACCCTCGTGTGCATATTTCCCTTGTCTTGTTTTGCTGTTCCTTGCTTGCTACTGCAGCTTTTTCTTCCTGAGAGCCTGTTTATTAGTTGAAAATAACAAGAGCTTTTTCATTTTTATATTCCAAGGCAGGCAATTCAAATCATCTCAGAAAATTGTTTCCCTATTCAGTTAGGCTATATAATAATGCAAGACCAAATCTTGTCATTTACTAATGAGCCAAGATGGATTTACTACAGGAAGACTACAAGACTGATATGGCTCTAGCTCATCCACTTCAACATAGCACAGAGTGGCATGTGTTTTGCATAGGCACTGCCATCAGCTGGGGATGGGGACATCCCAGTAGGGACCACTGGGTTAAAAACTCCTTCCTCATCACTAAATGCAATCATTGCTTTCTAACCCACACCTTATGGTGGTCATTTTATTGCTGTGATATTATTTATACATTCATGCTCACTCGTGTTAAAGTAGAGCTTTCAGTGTATTATTCTGTATATACTTGTACGTTAGCATACAAAGCAATGCTATTTGGAAGTGCCCAAGCTTGGCCAGTCCCAGTTTCTAGCTCTCTAGGGTACATCTCAGCAGCTGAAGGAGAGCTGCAGATAATGCCAGCCAGGAGAGCCCAAGGAGCTTTCCCCACCAACAAAACAAGAGGGGTGAAGCCAAAAGTCAGGAATGGCCTTGCACTCTCCATCCTTTCTTGTCGGATTATTTTCTGGTACTGTTTACTCTCCCCACTTCTCTGTCCAGTGTCCTTTCAGAAGAACATCACCCAAAGTTTTGGGGGGTCACAAAACACTTCTAACATAACAATGTTGGGTTAAGTTGGAAAGAACAAAGTAAACAATTCCTGATATTAGATATCATTTCCACCTATACGTCTTCTATCTGAGCTCCTCCATCAAGTTCTTGGTAGACAGTAACATCCGGACCCCAAGCATCAACAGTACCATTTTGCCACCTGCCTTCACCATCTGAAGAAAACACGTCTCTGTTAAGCAAGGACTGGATAGAGACTTCTTTCTTTCAAGACCCATTTTACGCTTGCACATTAAAGGGAACTTAAACTGGCAGGGTAGCAAGGTTACACAGGCAAAGCTCGACCTGTGTCTGTTTGCTTGTGGCTACAGAACCCCCCGTGAGCACCATGGCAGCTCCTTCACCCATGTCCTTGGCAGGGTATGATGGAACTGGATCATGACAGCACACTCCTGCACTGCTGCAGTCATGGGTGTTTCCACACCGACTCACAGAAAGATGCCAAAAATGCTCCTGTGACTCAGCTCTTCCTCCAGAAAACTCACTTCTTTGAGTGCACCAGTTCAAAGGAAAACCTTGCAACCTGATTTCATCCACATAAACACAGACCACAAGGCACGATACCACCTGTGAAGAATGGCACAGAAATGGATTTGCACAGAAATGAATGATTTTTGCAGAACACATTAAAGACTAGCTAACCCCACTGGCCGAAAACATACAGATCTGTGTGGTCCGGGTGAGCTAAGGCTGAGCATATTCAACTGTAATGGGGCAGAGTTTGTACTTAAAAAGGATAATGGCTATTAAGTAAAAGACAAATGTTTATCAGGTAATTTCTATTGATGCTCATCAGCCATTCAAGAGTACATGGCCTATCCAGATACATTTTATTGTCCAATATAATAACATTCTCTATACCAGATCTTAACATACAATAAAATTGTTCTTTAAAGAAGGTTTATTTTATAAAGTTAGTCCACAAAAACTGAATAAGACATGAGACACCAGTGAGGCCGTTCAGATTCAGACCAGTTACAGACCTATAACTCAATTTATGCATAGATCACAGACATCAGTTAGGAGTTTGATATATGTATGTTTGGAATATCAGTGGAGGACACCCATGAAAGACATTATCATAGACACTGTCCCACATGGGCAGGTTCTTAATAAAAGGGAGATCCCAGGCATACTGTGAATAGCACACATGAGAATCAAGCTCTCAGTAGCAAAGACCAAGGTTTCCCTACTGGTGAGCAGCTGTTATTCATGCAACAAAAGGAATTGTGATTCCACAAAGTTTGCTTTTAAGACCCTCATGGCGATGGCTGTCTGGTGAGTACAGCAACACTGGGACAGGGAATAGCTATCCAAGAGCTGATGAATAGAGGCCAGCCCCTCCCTGATTTAGGGCAGCCCTGTGTCCTTCCCCCTGCTCGAAGCTGAAACAGAGCCATCTAATCCACCCATAGAGCAGCGTGTAGAAGTGACATCAGCCCTTGGTCACCACTCGTCACGCCTGGATTTAAGGCAGTGAGCACAGCACTCTCTTCACCTCCTCATCCCTGAAGTCCTTAAGCAATTCTCTTCTCTGCCAAAAGGCAGAGTGCTGAGGGTTGTTTTATGACTGAGCACAGAGCAATGCCAGAATGAGGGAAGTGCAAAGGTGGCTCTCATAGACTCATGGAAATGAGCATTATTAGATCACCAAGTCTGCCCTTCTTCAGAAGACAACACGGGATTTTATACAGCAAACTCTTCACTGAGCCTAATAACTTGTGTTTGACACAGACTTGCAGCAAGAGGCTGAAGCCAGATATGTTTGAAAGGGGAGCCTGGCTGGCTGCTGGAGCATGACAAAAAGATAGGGTGGATTCCCTGGCTGTTAGTGTTTAAAACTATGTCTGACCAACTCTGAAAGACTGCCGTTAACCAAACACAAGTCGTTTGGCTTAATTCAAAACAGGATAAAGTTGTTCATAGCCTGTTTTAAAAACAGGATGACCTAAGCAACAAGATAACCTCGTTCTGCACCTTGTTCTAATATCACCAGCATATCCTATGGCAGAGGCTGCTACAAACTAGTGCAATATCACTGTTCAAGGCATGAACATAGAATGGCCCGAGGTCTGATCCTGCATCTCACAAGGTCAATGGGCACTTCAGCCATTGAATTCAATGGGAGCAGGAATGACGTTAAGATTTTTCCAGTTCAGATGTCAGCTATTAATTTGGATGATGGTTATTTGATTCCAAGGAAAGTCAGGGGAATCAAGTTAAAAAGACAGAGATATATTCATATATCCTTAAACTGGGAGACACCGCAACTCACTGATAACCGAAATTAGATTGAGCTAGCGCTATCTCTAATTAGGATCTTTCACTATGAACAAGGAAAGAGGACAAAGTGAATTAGGGAAGGAAACAGCACATACATTGGCTCAAAACAATAACCAGAAATATTAGCTTCCATGTCAAGACGCCATGTACTAAGAAAGGTTTCCAAAACTACTTCACTAAGATAAATCTGAAACTATTCAGAATTAGAGACTCACTATAAATGTTGGTGATATTTATTAACTAATTAGCTAAATGACCTTTGCATCATTTTTATACACAGTTTTCTTTCATAAATATTTCATGAATTACACGTAATTATTAGTAACATCAACTTTAGTGAATTAATTACTGCCAATTCCTATTAATAAAATGCATCCTGCAATAAATAACGTTAGTTTATTACAGAGTATTGGTCTCGGAGGTACTCACATCTGTCAGTTGCCTTCTACTTCAGGCTAAAAGAAAGGTAATCAAATAACTGTAATTATTGTACTAAATATATCACCGTTTGTTTAAAATGTCAATGGGAATGGATAAAGGCATTTGTAACAATCTGAACCGAGTATCCTAATCCACAGTGGTGTAAGCGCACATGACAAAGAGCCACAGGATACTGGCTGATGTCTGGGGCCAACAGACAGAAATGTCAACAAATGGTTACTTCTCTGATTTACTAACAGGGGTTTATGCCTACAGGCCACTGGTTTAGAGCTACTCTAATAAAGTAGCAGTGGATTTAATCTGATGGCTCCTAATTAGCCCTTGTGAAACCTGCTAGGCAGGTTTCTATGCACTGACTAATGCTACTACAGTAGCATCCGAGGCTGCTGGACCATGTACTACAGGAGAGCAAAAGCCAGCAAAGCCCTCCTGCCTTGGGACAACTAAGAAGCTTTACTAAGCCTGAGTTTTAAGGATAAGGCCAGGCTGCTGCTTCTTTGCCCGGCCTTGGAGGGTGAACCCTTCTCCAAACAGCTGCCCCTAGTCTCACAGCCTGGCAGTCAGCTCAGCCGCGCAGCACAGACAGGAGGCTTAGTCTATTCATTACCATTTCCACACAAGAACAGTGAATAATTCTGCAGCACTACACTGTTCCAAACTGCTTGTCGTACATATCTGAATGCTGGCAAGCAAGGCAAGCTTAACTTGGTGACATCTGCCAACGTTTAAGCACTGGAATAAACCAGATTATCATGATTTTGCAGAGGTTTATACTGAAGCCTCCCAACATGGTATTATATTTTATATATATATATATATATATATAATCTATTTTATATTATATAAGGAAATGGTATAGACTGGATTTGCTATTCTTCACACCCATCCTCTTTTATTCCTTTTCCAGATACAGAAATTCCTGGAGCAAAACATAATGGCTGTAGATGAAAATAGAAAATCCAAACTTTATACCTCAGGAAAAATAGTATTTGAGGCAGGTAGTGATAAACCCATCTTCCTGCATCAGTCTAACTTACCTTTACTCCTTTTCTGCTCCCCAGGTGCATTACAGTGGTTGCATACACACCCTACGCCACACTTCCCCATGATTACTGTGATTTATGCTTTCATCCACCTACACCGTGAAGCTGTTGTCATCCCTATGCTATAATCCTTCAGACTCCCACTGGTAGGAAATACCAGAGAAAACTGCAAAAACAGTGGCAGAACTTCCAAATTTGCTGGATTTGGCTTCTGGTAGAGGGATATCTGCAGTGCCACCATTCCTGTGGCAAGCCTGGCTTTATACCAGGAGACTAGACTTTCATAGGAGTCTCTACCAAAACCGTATCCTTTGGTTTTGCTCTCCCTTAGGACTGCTCATCATTTATTCTGATCAAATCCTGTAGAATTTCAGAAGGGGAAAGGATAATTACTGCTTGCACAGTATCTTGCAAGGTATCAGTACCTTGAGAATATCTTTCTCTCCCTGTGCTTACATACATCTAACCAGAGGGTTGCATTGTCAGCTGCCAGCAGCTGGGCAATGAGATCATGTGCTTGGGAGACCTCTGTTCCCACAGAAGGATCATTGTACCCGAAAGCCTGGGGCCCCATACCCATGTCTTGTGGCATAGGGATGTGCTTGACTTAGCTCAGTTTGGGTACCAGCTCCTTCATCAACAACAGTCCTAGAGTACCAAGGTGGACTATAGCCACCTATCATCCTGGGAATACCCAGCAACATGCTCAGGAGATCTTCTGGAGCCTGAGAAAAACTGGCAGACAGGTTCTCCTGCTCCAGGGTCAACAGCTCAAAAACACATCAGGAAACACAGGGAATTCCAGCAGATTTGCAGCAGTGTGAAACAGTAGCAAACTAAGCCTAATTATTTTTACTTATTTAATTAGGCTTAGTGAATCAGTCGTGATGCTGATCTTCATCTCCTGCATCATACCTGCTATATCAAAACAGTTCAGCACCCAACAGTTGTGGCAGCATCCTAGAAGAAGCTGGAATTCCTTCTAGCAGAGTTCACAGCTGAACGTGGGTCACCACAGCAGACAGGCACTCTCTCCACTAGAAGCTTTTTGCTGTTGTTGTTTTAAGAGAAAATTGCATATATTAGGCAGGCTTTGAAGTTACTGCCGGACTGGAGAATTGGAAGACATCAGTAGAGCATCATAGTTGGTTTTAAAGATGAGGGAAGTCTCGACCTGCTCAGGTCTATCAAAGAGCTTTGGTTTTCAGAAACTTAAGAGAAGGTAAAGCCCTGATCAGATTTAGGTACCTCGCAAAGTACTGGCAGCAGTTGAGAGGGTGGTTGCATTCCTCACAAATACCGGTTAACACAAGAGCATTAATAAAAGAGAAAGCACCTTCTCAGAGCATTACTTCTGGGACTGACTGGTAAGAGTGGGAGTAATTCCCATCACCAGTATCATCTTGTTTGAGGATAAACTCTTTTGGGTGGTTGCTGCCTCAGTGGGTTTCTATAGCTCTCTTGGTGACAGAGCACAGATCTCCAATGGGACTTACCAAACTTATCTACTGTTGCTTTTGCAACAACACAACACCTCTAAAGTCTGATTTTGTCTTTTGAAATGGATCTCATTGAATCTCTGTATTATAAGGATGGGGTTGTCTTGTTTAAATGCAATAAGCAGTTAATGAACGCATGTCCTGCCCTCCTAATAACATCGATGAAGTTTTTACTCCAAGTTGACACCCATAAAGTGTAACCACCAAGTAGCAGGTCTGAGTGCTTGCTCAGGGTTGCAGCAGACTGGAGGTAACCAGCCATAGCCAGCCAGCTTTAAATCATGTAACACGAGCGTACCAAACTTGTTTCTTTTACCTGTCAACCTCACTAGGGCAATCTCTTAATGTTCAAATTTTGCTCATTCCCTGTTCTTTGATGTAGTCTTCCTCTAGATGGGTACACACTGAGTTGCAGACAGAAAAAGGACATTTTACCACCGCGTGGTACAGAATTTCTTCAGGAGCTTCTTTAATTTGGCTGCCCATTGTAGAACAGTACACTGCGAAATTGAGAGGCACATTTCTGAAAGTTTGAGTGAAAGAACTAGGAAGAAAATGGGGAAAATCTAGCTTAACGACTCTTTCAATTCTGAAAGTTGCAATTTGACAGCAATCCTGTGGGCTGGGAAATAAACGTTCGTGCCTTTGCCTCTATAGTCATTTGATTGATGTCAAATTGCTTCAGATGAAATAAAGAGTGAGATTCAGTCATTTTTTTTCCAGCTTCTTTCTACAGAATTGGGGTCACAGTATTTGGGATCAAAAAGTTATTTATGTCATTTATTTTCTACCGCTGATTGCACTTTAGCCTCTCAAAATCTTGGTTTTACCATGAAGATGTGCCTTTATATTTAGAACTTTGCAGCACCATGGCTTCTTAGACAGAAAAGGTACACATCTGATCGAGGAGCCCACCATTTTCAATCTTTTGATCACTACAGGTTCTGATGCTGACCCTACAAAGCCCTTAAATTAACATGTTCTAAAGCATTTAGGTAGCCTCATTGACTTCAAAGGGTATAAATGCAATATACTCACATATAGGAATATACATCTTCATATTGATAAAGGTTCTTCCGTGACCTTCGCTTACCAATACACTTATGCTGGTGCCAGGATGAGCAGCAGGACAAGTCTTCCCAACTGTCTGCAAACAAACTTCTTCCAAAGAGACAACAAAAGTGAGCAAGACTTGACTAACAAACATCACCTTCCTTCCTCCTGTTCCCTCCCCAGCCACCCCTGCTAGACAATAAGGCTTTCCTCCATACAGCCAGATTTTGGGTTTATTTCCCGTCCTTCTGCAAGGTGAATGCACGGAGCAGATGTGCCTTGCATGTACGGCCAGAAGTAATGCTTGTTGCAAGGGTGTTAGAAAGTTATAACAACGCTGGGTCTGGCTGCTGGGTAATCATTTCAGCCTGTAGCTTTCATAGGGCTTTGCAGAGGAGATGGCTGTCATTAACACTGTTATTGATGGAGACTGATGTGGAGAAGGCTGCCCAAAGTCCGCCTGCAAACCAGGTATACCCAGCCCCCAGGTTTTGCTCACTGACAGGCATCAAAAACTTCAAATCATATCTCAAACCACAGCAGAGGGAACAAAATGAATTAGCAGGAATGCTGGGACCAAGAGACCTCACCTTTCATATAAGTTTCTTGCACAAACAAGTGCTATTTTACAATACTTTGGAATCCGGAAATATGGGAGCCTAGGTAGGCTCCTCATTTAGACTAAAAATCTTGCTTTTAGATAGCTAAAGGTGAGATAAATCCATCCCTAGATTTTCTATAAGAAATCAAGAACTAAATGCTTTTTAAAATGGCAAGTCCACTCATAATGCAAAGATTGCTTTTACACAATTTTATTCTCGGTCACTATTTATAGTTTTTACAGTATTTTTAATTTAAAAACAAAATAAGCAGACAAAAATCACCTTATCAGAATAACAGAAAGAAAATTACATTGACAAAAGATAGGAAATTCAGAGTAATTAAAATCACTGCTGATTCTGGTTTTGCTGAAGTTAAATGGTGCGTTATTGTTGTTATCCTGAAGCTTTTCATTCATTCCAATACCCTAAATGTTATTCAAGCATAAGACATTTAAGAGAGAACAGCCACAGAGAACTGAAAACAAAAAGCCCCCCAAGCATTTAGTATTACAACATACATAAAAATAAATATAAGTAGTCAGTGAGAAGCGTTACTAAAACTTTATAATTACCTGATATAAAAAGTAACTAACCAAGGCCATTCTGCAGTGGGTATTATCCAGAAATAAAATAAGAAATAAACCTATGTTGCTGCTTCAATACCATCTAATACTAGGAATCTGCAGAAAAACATCTATTCTATGAATAATAGCTCAACAGTCCCAAAGGACATCAATACATGAATAAGGGGTGGGGGGGAATCTCAAGCCTTTTCAAAATGGTGCTAATGCTCCACTGAAACTTAATTTTATAATTTACTGGCAGTCAAGATGGCAGGAAATAAAATAATTTGCTACATATTCTGCACAACAAACCCCCTGCTTTTCCTGGGAAGGGTAATTATCCCTCAAAAAAAAAGGAAGAGAAAATACGACATCTCATATTAAGCTAAAGTCTCATCAAGAAGAGAAAGAGTGCCTCATTACATGTAATTACCAGGGAATTAGAAACATCATTTAACTAAATGAGCGAATAATGCTCAGGATATTGAAGAAACTTGCCTGCACTTCTGCAGAGCACTCTAAGTCCCATTACAAAAATTGCACCTCTTTAATGGAATAATTTTAGGCCTTGTCTGCCTTGCTTTAAAAATAAAGAGCCTCAGAGAGGCAGAAAGAGGCTGAAACTACCATAAACAACTGTTGAAAAGAGCTGCAGAGTAGGAGTAGTCTCTACTGGATACCATGATTTAAAATGACTCATAATCTAACATAATCATGAAAATTAAACCTAAGGACTTGGGTGGGAGGATGGGAGAGAAGGGAGGGAAACGAATTACCCTTTTTAATTGTACTTACTCAAGACTACAATGTATTTATAATTATACATTATAGATAACGGTGAAAGATTCTAGGCTAAAGGTAAAGCTTCTATAGACGGATGACAGGCCGTTGCATTAGAAGCCAGCTCAAAAAAAGCAGCATAGCTGCTGATAGATACACACTGTCCTGCAATGCAACTTTTTCCTAATAGTGAAGAGTTGCTAGGGGAATTAATAAAGACCACTGAAACGCATTAAATGACAAACCACGATCTCTATATTAAGAGTATCTGCCTTTAAAGGTGAATCTGATGCTGCAGTAACAAATAAAACCTGCAGAACCTTATTTACCACCACTTTGATGCAGAGGTTGCTCCTGTGCCAAGAGAAACAAAGTTTTCCTCACTGCTTTAGCCACAGGAATTGTCTCTAAGCCTTATAGCAAGTCACTACATTGAAAAGGTGGCCCTTGAGTTCAAAAGGTTTTGGTCAGTGTTTGAATCCTGATTCACATCACTCTGTGATGACTAAGTAACCGAAGTGATATTAGAATAGAGTCCCACCAAAATGTCTTCAAGTTGATGCACAGGAAAAGCATCACTTTTATTTTTTAATAAAGAAATAAAGGACACCGAAGTAAAACAAGACATACAGGGACATGTATTATACATGCCTCAGATGATGTATTCTTCCGCTATTAATGTTTTCATCCTTCGTTTCCTTCTCTCTCCCCCCCCAAAAAACCATCCCTCGCTATGGAGATTCTAGGCAAATAAGGGTGGCTATTTCTTTACTGTAAACAGCTCACCAGCAGAACGAGATGTTAGCACAACAAATAGTGACATAAGAGGAAGAAAAAGGAACTCTAGCCCCAAAGTGCTGAATCTGGACATCTCCACCGGGTAAAGCAGGATGGCAGAAAATTGATGATTTTTTTCTTGCTTTCAAGATCATAAACATTTCAGGTTGCTCACGTCAGCCTTGTTTGAAATCAGAACAGCAAAAAAATGGAGTTGGGGGGGGGGGTTTGTTTTAGTTTGGGATTTTGATGGTGATGTATCTCACTATCTCTGCCACTCAGTTCTATTTGAATTATCTCCAGTTGTAGGAATAGAGGCTTGATGAGATGTCAGTGACATAGGGAGGGTAAACAGAATTATTTGGAACACAGTGAAATGTTCAGAATGTGAAAGGAATGAGACAACCACTCACAACAGAAGAGAAGGAATGGGTTAGTAAGCCATTATAATATATGTTTATATTTTATTATATATTTTTTTTACAGATATATATATGTATATGGTCATTTGATGCATGGGTGGGACCACAAGCCTTCAGAGGAGTGCAGCTTGTAGGAAACTCCTGATGCTGGAAAAGGCACATGATGAGGTGCACTAACCAGCATCCGTGTTCTCCCTCACCCTACTGCAAAGCTCCTGCATATGTTACATGCTGCCCTAAGGGATGAAGGGATCACACAGTGGTTTCTTTTTGGGTGAAAGTCATAAGGAGGCTTTTCAGGTGCATCCCAGAACAGCAGCACCTGAAATTTAAATGTCACAAAGAACAAAGCAATGGTAAAATTAGCCCTGAAGCACACAAGGGGTGTTGGAAACGCTGGTGTTACACTCACCAATGGTAATAATAAGAGGTGGGTTGTGCCCTTTTGAACCTATACAATCAGACTACAACCTGCAGTGGGTGAATCCTGTTGCTGCCAAAGGCTCTGCACTCTCAGCTACTGTTTACAGCACAGCCAGGTTCTTATCCTGTATTTGGACATTTGCAAACAACTGCCAAAATAGGTTTTACCCTGTGCTGGATATTGTGTATCATGGATACTTCAGTGAAAGGCATTGTTCTTACAAAGAAACTGAAGAAGGGTACTGGAGGGTCTTAACCTTAATTGATTTTTTTATTCCAGTTCCCTAAGGAAATGAGATTTGTGCAATGAAATTGTCTGTGTCTGTCTGCCCATCCCCTTCTCCTCTCATCCCCCTAATAACTTTGGAACTGATAGACCAATTACAACTGAGTTTGACAGAGGAAGGAGGTCTCAAAGATATCAAATTCCTTTATCTCTCATGAAAGCAGGCAGTCAAGCAGAGGAGACAGCTTTAATAATGTGCCCAGGAAAGAAGGGCCAAGAAACCTACCTGGGGAAAGCTTCCTCCTGACTGTGGAAGAGTTTAAGTCTAAACTTGATTTCTCAGATATCTGAGAAGGAACATCCAGAAGACCCAACTCTGTAAAAACAGGCTTTGTTCTGCAACTCATTGAATTACTTGTTCATTATCTACATACATTCAGTTTTTGCACTGGTCTCAAGATTGTCAACACAAGAAGAATGAAGACCCAAGTGGAGATCAGGAACAAAATACGACTGTGATTTGCATTTGCAGCTTCCATATTGATTTCCAGCTCCATTTAAAAAATATATAATTCCAAAAGTTTCCTTCTCTACCCTATCAAGTCCCACTTCTAACCCCATTATCTGCCTAATTAAATTTTGGATGTATAAAACTGTTAGACCCATCTTTTGGGAGACTGTACGCTTTAATCGCAATTACATGCTGCATATTTCATGATATATATCTTTTGCGTATAATTAGGAATAAAAAATGGAATCCCAAAAAGATGTTAAATAATTTAAATCCCGAGGATTTGATTAAAAGCATTCGAGGATTGCAGATGACAAGGAAAGAACAGTGACTCCATTATAACCAAGGGAAAAAATTCAAGGATTTAAGCACTTCTTTTACTTTTCAAACCAAGCACTGTGATCTTAGAAAGATTTTAAACAGGAACAGATACGTTTCCCCAGATATATATTCCTGCCATTTAGTTTAGGGTATAGGACTGAAGGGTTTTGCACAGGGCCAGACGTTTCATTTAAAAAGTTTACCTACAAATACTTCTCTCAATGTTTCTCTCCAAAATCTCATTAAGAGAAATTAATGTGCTCTGACAGAAACAGGGCACGTACCTTACCGCTAAGACAACATCATCTTCCAGCAACAGTGTTTGGAGGCCCCTATATAAAACCTTCACATGAAGAATCAAACAATCCCAACATAAAAAATGTAGATGGAAGAGAAAAAGCCAAAGTGATGTTCTCAGAATATGTAACTTACAAATATGAAAGGTATTTATACTATCTTATGAGAGTGTGTGTCACCAGTTGACATCTTTACATGATGCAGAGGATGGTACGGATTATCACAAGGAAGGATGAAATCAAAACCAGTGACTTTACATCTAAAAACAAATGTCAAAGAACAGGCTATGTGCTCTCATGACACTGGGAACAGGGAGGCCTCTCCCACTCACAAATACTCCATGTGTTTGCATTCGAGGAAAATATACCTGCAGCTTCTCAACAGCTATGTAGCAAGAGACGAGCATTATACAGCATGCAAAGCTGCACATGTAGCACTGCAGCAACTGCGGCCATCCACTCCCCAGCAGCACTTGGAATGTCTGTGTGGGACAAGAAAAGCAATCCATCAGTAAGAGACAGCAGAAACTGAGGGTGTGGAACATGGTAAATAATGTAAATATATATATTATATATATTTATAGATATAGACATGTATATATCTATATATATTATATATAATGTATATTATATATACACATCTATATCTATACAGAGCCTTGGGTAACATGGTTTAGTGTGAGGTGTCCCTGCCCATGGCAGGGGGGTTGGAACGTGATGATCTTAAGGTCCTTTCCAACCCTAACTATTCTATGATTATATATATATATATATATATATATATATACACACACACACACACACATACACTCTTGATGTCTCCACTCTTTTGTCTGCTGCACAGGCTACAGCTGTACAGTTTTCATTATCTTTGAGCTTCACAAAGCTGATTACAAATTCTCCACTTAATATTTCTTAATAGTCTTTGATTTGCAGGGCCTGAAGGACACATTTTTTCTGCCCAGATAACACCAGGTAGAAACACAATGGCACATTTTATTACTGTCTTTAAAAGCACAACCTCTAAAAACATTTGCTTTTTCTACTTCCACCCTGCTACATTTATCCTTCACTAAAGTACTAAATAAAGGTGAGCTTTGGATTCTATTGGAATCTCTTTATGCCACTTAGCAGTACGATATATCAACACAATCGTGTACAGTGTACCGCCGTGTAAGAAACATTTGCACTGAAGAAGATTCAGTGAAGGATCTGAACTCTCACGATTTGGCCTCATTTACCTTTACACAGAAGCACTCTTCGTTCGATTGACGAAGAAATTACATCACGGGAATAAAAAAGATTAACTCAAATAACTCCCCCCTGGAAGTCTACAGCAGAGGGAAAAAATTAAACCAATTACATGAGCTAGGAATCAAGACATCTGTTCAAGTCCTGCCTTTGCTCTGTGACAAGGAAATTCGCTTCCTTATTCTGTGCCTTTGTTGACATCTGTGGAATGAGAATATTCTTCTCTCTCACCCTCTCGCTGTCTTATCTATTTAGGGAACAAATTCTCAAGCCTGAATCATTTCTTACAATGCATCTGTGCAGCACTGAGAATAAGGCAATTGTTGTCTTTGTTGCACTGTTGTCACTCCAGATCAGTGCGGTCTGCAGAAAGCACACCCAGGCAAGAACAACCCTTGCTTAGCTGAATTTAATTAGGGACTCTTCGGCAAAAGTGAATAAATGCTTGCTTTGTTTTCATTTGATGCTACCTCACTCTATTTTTACCAAAAGCAACTTTAATGGGGGTTTATAGAGCCAGTAAGAATGGGGTACTTTGCTTTATTAACCTTATGCAAATTCAGAACTGCCTACAAAATGAATACATACATGGAACTTAAGAAGCATCATGGTCTTGTTTAATGGGACAGTCCTGCAAAGGTTTCTCCCTGGTGGAGCAAGACAGCACCCACTGGCTCTGGTGTGCCAGGTCACACTGACAGGTAAGCTGGTAAGCACAGGCAGGTTCAAAGCTAAAACAAGTTTGTCTGGCAATAGCGGTATGGGCCGTGAAGGAAAATAAAAGCCTAAGAATTTAAGTTTTAAACAAATAGGAATCTCTGCATGGGTTGCAAAGAATACAAGTTTGCTCAAACAGGAGCAATGGCAGGTGAATGAACGATCAGAGACAAATCCAGCAGCGTAACAACCGCAAGTACAATCAGCTCTAGCTTATCTTTCTTACTCAAAGATGGAACTGGTTAAAACCACACCATTCCTTGGCTAACCTGTGCTTGAGAAAGTCCACAAATGCTTCCCCGGGCAATTTATTCCTGGGCTTCACCATCCTTACACTTGGAAAGTTCTTCCTAATGTCTGCACTAATCTCTACTGCAATTTAAACTCATTACGCCTTGCCCCAGTCCCAGCGGACATGGAGAACAGTTTATTCCCTTCCACTTTGCAGGTAATCACAGGAGGCTCTGAAGACCTATTACATCCCCCATGTTGCTATCATGCATTAGCACATTCGTATGTGTTATTCATGCTATAGGAAAATGTATTATATTGCCAAAACTACCCTAATCAAGCCTTACAAATTAAGGCACACTTCACAGAGTGCCTTGAGCATATTAGTTATAAGAATATCCGGGCAAGTCCTGTGTTTGACTTCTCATTTCTAAATTCTACATATCTGAATGTATTACAAAGTATCGTTTAAATACTATTGTGAACAAAGAAGCCTCACACATTTCAGAGCAAATGTCACCTTGCTGGAGGACTAGAAGTTGTATCAGTTGCATATTGACTAAAAATTACTAGCGTTGTGGTTATGATTATACTAAACAACATAAAAGCAGCTAATGGTGTAATCACCAGAACAGATGTCTGCTAGTCAAAAGAAATGGGTTCTGCTCCAGACCACTAATACCAATCACTGATGGCGGACGTGTCATTTAGGCCAACATTTGCAAGAGCACCCAACAGCAGAAACACCCAGCTTTTGGGCAGCTATCTTAACCGATGCACCAGCTGAATTACTGCTGAACTTCGTGACTGTATGACTGTAACTACAGTTTTCATGGCAGTAAAAAACTACTGTACACCTACAGAAGTGAGAGACAGTTAAAGAAGATGGAGCTAGCAACACCTACACAGCTTTGGAAAGGTCATTCTCAACAGCATCACTTAAGTCTCTGTGTTTGGGGCTGGCAGCTCAGAGGTGGGACTGGTTTTGCTTTGGAAAACACCCATCTAAAGGACACCCTTTTTAAAATATATAACTGCAACAGCACAAAACATCACACCCGAGATGCAGCAAAGCTCCAGACCCATACGTAGTAACTATATACTGATTATCTTAAAGTACCAGCCAACAGCAAGGACATTTACCAGCAGGCTTCTGTAACAGTCAGGGCACAGATGCCACTTGGTTTCTAATATCACAGTGTTATGAGGCTCTTGTGAGAGACAACTAGGGGTATTTTTCCCTGCAAGCAGTCAACTGTGATTGATGACTCTATTAGAGTGACAGCTATGACTCCATGTTTTCTGTATGGCCCTCAAAACCATCCAAAGAGCAATGACTTAAGAAGGTTTTTTAGATCTCAATTCCTCTGATCAACAGTCAGTATACCCTCTTTGTTCAGCTGCTTGTTATATAGGTCAGAAAAGGCTTGTTTCATGACTTCTCCAGCTTACAAACCTCTGCCTTGACCTGCATTTCTAGAAGAAAGCTAATAAAAGATTAATCTTGTAAAAGAAATTATCTGTATTCTAACTGCATATACTCATACCTAACACAGGGACACAGCTGTAGCTCTGACCAACATGCCTCCTCCATTATGCCCAGTTGTCTCATTCATCCTCTACAGACTTGTTTCAAGCATTTACATAAAACACCAACACACCACAAGGAACTTCCCTATCATTTTTAAGCTAAGTACATCAAGTATTAACAGTTGTTTTACCCCCAATACTTACCAATGACAAGTTGCACAGGTGGCATCAGGTCCAGCTTATGTTGTCTATTTTGTTAACCAAATTATTTGGAATTCCCCCAATTCCTTGTTTCCGTGGATGCTGTCTAGCTCTTATTTCACTTTGTTCCCCACAGTTCTACTCCTTTACGTCCCCACTATATCTTCTCTTCATTTCACATTTCTCCACATCATCACATCATCATTAAGCACCTTTTTCATTTGTCCCAACCTGTTTCTGCCTTCTCACATTCTTCAGATCCATCCTCACTTCAGGTCTCTCTTCTCCACAAGCAAGGTCACTATTGTGTTTCCAAGTAACAGCAATTTATTTGTGGGCTCAATCCTGTATTTTGTAATATTACACACTAAGCTCTGAGGAGATGGAGGAACAACAGATACTTTGTATGTTTGCTCTGCAAATATATATATATTTATATCCATACACACTGTGGTATGAAATCCTGGAACACTTGACAGCATACTTAGCACGAAGTCTGCTGTTTCAGCCTACAGTTATCCCCCAAACTAGGGATTTAAGCTTACAACCTTTTTTGCTACTCATTCTTGCAGAAACCTTTGGATCCCATTGTTAAGCCCCAGACCCTCTGTATCAGTGCATTCCTCAAATAAACAAACATAAGAAAAATAAACACCAGGGTGTCATCACTTCCTAAACCGACAAATACAATTCAAACTTTGCCCAACATCAGAGTCATGTACCCTCAATACAAAGAAGTCGATCAAAACTAGAAGAAACAGGGTGCTGCACATCAGTCAGAAGACAGGCTGCGACTGTAGTGAGGATATTATTCATATTTAATTCAGGAAGACCTTTGCTTTTCTCAAACCTATCAAAACCAGTTTATATTGTCAAAGAATCTATACCTAGCACATGCCAAACTATAACACATCCCACATACAACTCATTTACTATGTCTACCTCGTAACAGCTCCAGGTCGTTAGCTTTCTGCACAGAGCCCAGCTCCCTCTCCATCACCACCTTCTCTGTAACGACTGGTTACTATTCCTGTTGTCAGCAAGTTTGTTTTCTTAAAGGTAATGAAGTACTCCCACTGGCTACACAGGCACTGATAACTCAGAAGAGAAGTTGGAAGTATGAATCCAATCACCACTCCAAAATACTTACACCTTAATCATCTTTGGTAAGTCTCACAGGAGCTTTGTTCTGTCCCTCCTTACTATTCACTGTAAAGCGAACACTTAATGAAGTACTTCCCTAACACCTGATACAAGCTACTATTAAGAGAGCAGTCTGTTCTACAGAGTTGGAGGAAATGGCTTTTATTGGTGGTACTGATCAGAAGGCATTTACCTTCATTTCCACAAACCAGTCAGGAATCTGCACACTGAATATACTCTTTTAGCAAAGGATGGATTTGCAGGTTTAGCCTCTTGATCAGATCTACTTTCCCGTTTAGAAAAGATCAAATACAGTGTCCAAGTTGTTCTGCTAATACTACTTTCCTGAGAAA
Source organism: Pezoporus occidentalis (assembly GCF_034315485.1). Classification (NCBI taxonomy): domain Eukaryota; kingdom Metazoa; phylum Chordata; class Aves; order Psittaciformes; family Psittacidae; genus Pezoporus; species Pezoporus occidentalis. Next base: position 4,743,053 of record NW_026915780.1, read on the forward strand.
TTCTTAATTTCTCCAAGTTGAAGCATCTTCTCACACCCCACTCCAAAATCCTCAAGAAGCTGACACACAACTTTGACAACAGATTATACTTCTTACCAGCTGGCAGTAAGGCAAGCAGGGCATTCAGAGAAACAGTGGATTTTCATGAGGTTTTATGGCCAGAATGACATTTCCACTCCAGGCAAACTCCTCTTTTCTATCTTTCCACTTGTGTTACTCCATAAACCTTGGCTACCAGGTCAGATCTGCATACTTGGAACAGACCACTCAGCTGCAGGCCGAAATTCTATGTTTGCTCCCCTCTACCCTCAGTTCTTCCCAAGCATCATTAACTTTAGGCTTTTATGCAGTATATAAAAAACACAGAGAACCAAAGCACTACATATTCAAGTTCTTTCCTCCAGGAAGAACTAATGATTCTCCAGTAATGATGAACAAGCCCACCTAGTACAACCTTAGGCTTTCACAGCCCTGTGAGAAGATTGCCTGGAGACTCAGCATCCCTGTGTGATGAAGAAATTCCTAGTTCACCTCACTGGAAAAAGACAAAAGGTTGAGAAATTTTCCAACAGGAAAACCTAGAACTCAAGAATTCTTGCAACTTTGGTCTGCTCTTAACATTTCTTTCACAAGCAGTAAAGGTTGTTACACAAAGTCTCTGTTTTCCAAAAAACTATGGATATTTATTGAACAGTTAGGAGATCACTGGAAGTTTTCATAATTAAAAACAACAAAATGTGTTTTTATAAAGGTTGCCTGCAGGACTGAACTAATGTGGCCATAGCAGATAAAACAGTTTCACTAACATTATAAAAAAAGTAATGACAGATTAAGACATGCTACAAATATCTCTAAGTTAAAAACAGCATCAGTACGAAGACTGTTCTTCTCACTTCTATTGTTTTAGTTTAGTCTTGTTAGAAGCAGGTGGGCACCTCTTGTAGAGAAGTAGTATCTCCAGAAGTCAAAGCAGACCTCTAAGTAGACCTGAAACAAATAAACTGTATTTCAGCAGGTGATATTTAGAGTAATAGTAAGTAGTAAGACATTCAACATTATATAAAAGTAGACTTGCATAGAAAGACTGCTTTCACTTTTATCAAGATACTACAGATAGTAATTTACTGATCAAAAAGCTGTTCTTGACAAGTTTTCTTCATATAATGTGGTATCATTTTAATGCATTTAAGAATGCATTCTGCAGAACTGCTGATTCAAATTAATAAGCAAAAAGATCACTCTGAAATAACTAAGTAACTTATGTTTAGAACCAGAGATGTAACATTAATAAGGTACCGTAACATTAAAATCTACACATCATTCTTAGTGCCCCAAGGTCGGCGCAAGCAACTTGTACATGTCAGAAAAGCATATAAACCTTGTTAATGTTTTCAGAAATTCATTTAAAGATAGAAACAGGTCCAAAAAGATGCCTGTCTAAATGCATTGCAATTACGTTACAATTATTTTCCAAATACACAGATATGCTCTGTCTTTTCTCAGCTCATTACTGACCCAAACAATTTGCCCTTCTGGGATCAATTGTTTGCTAATAAATAATTGCTTACAGTCCCAAAATGATATTAAGGAGTATTCTTATTAGTTTTCCTTCTACAGCCTAATAAGATTCAAAACTAGCTGATTCCCAAGAGTCTAACCTTAACCTTGCTGTATTTAACAGCCCAGGAAATGATGAACCATCTGCTGCAGAAAATAATGGAGGGCCAAGAGGAAATATTGTTTAATTGTAGATTAACCTCCTCCTTCATTCTGCCCATCTCCACAGGGCAGAATGAAGCATCTACAGAATTAGCAACCATAACTAGCAATGAACAAAAATAACTGAAAGCAGCTCTCACTACTACAAGCAGCAGTGAGTATTCTTTTACCACCTTTTTTAAACCCTCCTAAATGTAATAAGTGCAATCTGATTTTAAAAATAAAAGTGAATTACCAGCTTTGGATTATTTTTTATTACTTGTGGAAGACCCAGGAATAAATCCTGAATTAATTCTGGTTTATTTTTCCACCAGTATCAAGATCAGTGTAAAACAAACATCTCCTAAGTGAGAAACAGTGGATTTATTCTTCTGCAATTTCCACCTCACATCTCCACAGTCATAAAATGGCTGCTCCGAAGCTACATACTTTAAGGGAGGAAGGCAAGGCCTTGAGGTTTTAAACTCAAGAACTTTTATCATATGCCTATTTGTGTAGCCATTTAGATACTAAATAATGGAGAGAACCAGATAAAGTGTAAGACGGTTTGAGTAGTAGCAATTAAAAGAAAAAGCAGTGACAAACCACACTGAATTTGAAAATAAAACCTGCTCCTGTGCTAGCATAATTAAGAGTAGTGCAATTCTGCACCGTCAGGGCAATTTTTCCATGTAACATTCATGCCAAAGCAAGCTCTACAGAAATCTTTTACCCCCATCAATCACTTTGCCCCATTTTGACAGCAACAATGATAGAAAAGTGTGTTATCAGAGGGTTACAGCAAACTCCATTAAAAGGGAACTGAAAAAGCTTCTCCTTGATTTTACACAGCCTTTCTAGAACAATATCTAGATTCACTTCTAACTGTGAGAGCTAGGTGCATGCTCGGAGCGTAAAGATCCCATTAATTCTAAGTTTTAAATCTCCAAACAGTGTGACATTTACTCAAATAAATTATTCTTGAATTCTTCCCTTAATTCTTGCAGCAATGAGCTAGCAGTAACTCCACAGCTTCATATAATAGCACCTATTCAAAAAGGATAAGAGTTTGACATTCTTCTCCTGCTAAACAACTAGGCACAATTTTATCCATCAGCCGTCTATCAACCTACGGATATTGAAAGCTTGGGCGAACAAGATAAAATCAAAACTAACCCTACTGTCAAGCTGCACTATCTCCTGGCATCAATAATGCTATTCATGAATTTAGGAAAATTAATAAATCTTGGGATGAATGCTCAGAAAGTCTCAAATACAGGTGAAGCATACTCACTTTGGTTTTGTTTCTGCATCTGTCACTTGGCGAATATAGATACCATCTTCAGGATGTTCAATGTCATCCATTTCATACATATATGAAGAAGCTATTGCAAGGGTAGTTCCATCATTGCTGAAGGCAAGCGATGCGATGCTTGTGGGATACCGATGGAACTGACACAGACGCTTTTTATTAAAGGGATCCCAAATATTTACAAATCCATCGGAGCCTCCTGAAATTTAAGTTTTTAAGAACGGTTAATTAGAGCTGGGAAAATGGCAACACTGAAAAGACACAGCAAAAATAAAAGATGGGAAAGAAAACTACCTGAATTACTTTGTCAGTAAAAACACAGGGTTATACAGAGTTGCATAATTCAGCAAAGAGCACAAGTATTTCTCAAAATCTCTGCTAAAGCCATTGACTCTCAAAGCATCAAATCTTTTTAAAACCCGGCTCACTGCCAGAAACGCAATTTAAATGCTTAGAAAGGAATGACATAGGGAATCCTGGAATGGTTTGAGTTGGAAGGGACCTTAAAGCTCATCCAGTTTCAACCCCTGCCATGGGTAGGGACACCTTCCACTAGAGCAGCTTGCTCCAAGCCCTGTCCAGCCTGGCCTTGAACACTGACTGCCAGGGATACGGCAGCCACAGCTTCTCTGGGCACCCTGTACCAGCGCCTCAGCACCCTCACAGGGAAGATCTCATCTGAGTCTTCCCTCTGTCAGTTATATGAAGTAAAGGCTAATCTATTTAAATCAAAACTAAAGGAACTGATACACGTTACAAAACACTGATTATCTACTTTACCTGTAGCAAATGTGTTGTGGACATTATGGAAAGAAATTGCATTAACTGGATAAATCTGCTCAATGTTGTTTTCCTTCAAACGGTGACATTTGAACGCATATTTCTTCTTCTGAATTTCTGGACTTGGATCCAAGTATTCCACAGCAACACGACCTTCAATAGAACTTAAAACATAACCCTAAAACCAAATTGGATACGCACATGTTAGTAGTTTACAACTGGAAAAGAAATTGCAATCCAATTTATCTTATATCCTTTACATTCAATAGATGAAACAAAAAGCCTTAGATTGTGTAGGGATAGAAACTGTTACCACAAATCAATGGCATCAGCACCATAGTTTTAAGCTGACAGCAAGACCTTTTAATTACCCTTCAGGTCCAAACACAAAGTTGATTTGAGGGGACGAAAATGTTAAAGAGTTAACAACCCTTTGTATTTGCCCACCTATTCCCCAAGGCCTCAATATCTGAAATATGAGAGATCCTCATGGGACTGTTTCAGAATTATATTACATTCAAATTAGTTCAGAGCTTTATACTAGCAACTAAACACTCAAGTTGAAATAGTATTTTCAGTGAAACTTGATTATAAGTGGTGTTCACTTATCCAGTTCATTACAGTCCTGACTTAAGAGCAACCTGAGATGCTTTTATTATAACTTCTGAGTTAAGCCCATAATAGATCTTTTCAGAAATAGGATTGTAATGATATCTAGCTATAGCAAGGTTCTTTAAAATCCATAATACCATACAATCTGGACGATCAGCTTGTTTCATTATAACTAGAGCTGAAAAGGGACAAAGCATTCATGCCAGTTCAGGAACAAGTAACTAAGTCTCACAATTCCTGTACTATCACTATGTACACAGGAAAATTCCCTTTCCAAATTAGTTTGCCAGAAAAAGCTAATCTTCCTTCACTTCAGAAATACCACTGATACACTGTGTTAACCTACACAGTACGATCACCTCAACTGTACAACTCCCCCTAGGTAATGTATCCCAGGTTTGTGAGTGCATGACAGACTCGGAGGTAAAGGAAAAAGACATAAAAGACATTCATATAATCTGAACCCTGCTCCTGCCTACTGAAGAACCTGGGGCTACAACACATAAAGGCTGCTGAGCAAACTCCAATTCTGTTTTCCTCTCTGCTACTGCAACTTTGTGGAGGTTTTGGGGTTTTTTTAACTGCATGTTGGCATTGTGATGCATGAAGTTATTCTTAAAAAGGAGACAAAACTGAGGGGAAAAAAAAACCAAAACCTAATATACTGGTAAGTCAGTGACAAACACTCCTGAACTGCACTATTACAAAGAGTCAACTTCGAAGCCTCAACACCGTTTATTTTCCCCTCCTACAAAACTTCTGAAGACCAGAATTTGTTTCAAAAGAAAGATGGACAAAAGTTGACAGACAAACCACTATTTCTACTAAAGAATATTCAGAAGTGTGATTACTGCCATGCTCCCCATACCTGCTTATTAGGAAACGCTCTGATACAGCGGGTCTGGTATTTCAGACTTGATTCTCTTCGCTGCTGAACATAACCCATGTTCCTCAAATCCCACACCAGCACTCTCCGACCTGCAGTGCCCACGATTAGCCTATCTCCAGACACAGAAAGCGTGTAGACCTTTAAAAAACAAAACATTTAACATTAGGCCTGAACATCCATTGTTCTTCCAACAATATAAAATGGCAGCAATATGGAATAACAAAACATCTACACAATGAAGTCAATAGCTATAGAATTCCTTTTAGCTTTAATTTATAACCCAGTTTTGGGATAAACAATCATAGTGTGCAGCTGGTTAGTGAGAAGACATTGATGTAGCATTTCAACAGCTCACTCTTAATTCTGGACCCTAGCACATAACTGAGACATCAAGCCCAGTGCAGCCCCGATAACAATATATATAATGATTATATATATAGCAATAATAATATGTATATGCAGTTGTGTAATTCTAAAATCCAAGCACATTTGTTCAGTTACCAGTCCCCAGATCTCAGCAATGTCTAAATTATCTTCACATATTGTTTCCCTTCTGCTGGTATTACCCATGATCTAAATGCTACATGTGCACAGAAGTATTTGTTAAATTCAAAAGGGACATCAGTAGCATTCAAGTTTTCCTCCAAAATTATTTCAATTGTTAAATGTATTGGATATTTCAAGGCAAGAGGAAAACAGAAGAAATAAGAGGGAAATGCATGGATATTGCAATTCATTTTTGCTTGGTATGCTCGTTTTGTATTCCCTGCTATCAGTGCATGATCCTGAAGTTTTCCTACAATACCACATCACACATTTTCTTCTCCGAATTATGTGGTTTTCCTTTTTAAAGAAAATACTTCAAGTTGAACTCTATGTTAATAAAGGGAAATAAACTGCCAAAAAAGCATTAAAAAAAAACAACTCTCAGTGCTTTGTATACTTTGACAAAAGTGAACCTGAAAGCAGCAATATGCTTTGCATCATTAAAAGAGACCACAACTCAGAATTTCAACTCCACTCCAAAAACTGGCTCAGAGGTTCTAACTTTCATGTGTCAAATTTCTCATTAAAATATTCAGCATATAAATTGTTCTGTTTCCAAATATTACTGGGGAGCTGTTAATCTGGAAACACATTAAAAAAAGGAAAAGGAAAAAAAAGGTTCAGTCAAAACCTCCGTGCTATCAAATTAATTACAAATTGATGATACACAAGACAGAATCCAGCTGCCTATTGCTGGAGAACTGCTAACAAGAGCAAACTGCAAGAATGAGCTTTGAAAAAGTGAGCTAATGCAGCTCAGTACATAGGAAACAAATCCTGGATATACCTCAGAATCAAAAGTGTAAGAGATCTGGTATCCTGCCAAGAGGATTCAATTTACTTTTGGCATTTGCTCGTACAATTTCACTCAAGCACCTGGTTTCACTTTCTGGTTCTCTGACAAAGCCTGGTAAAGCTGTTTGGTTCAGGCAAGTCTGCACTGAAATATTAGATCAAACAACTTTTCACTTGCTATAAACATTTCTGGAGAGATTATTTTTAAGAAGTTAATTTCTAATAAAATCTAAGCATACGGGTGTCTTTGTGTGTGGGTATATGTACGTATAGAGACAGAAAAAGCTTTCCTTTACCAATTAGCACTCACTCAGCATGCATTCTCACTCTAAAATGTGATTACTGAACTTCCACCTTCAGATTGAGGTCTTCAGATGGGAAATGTCTTAAATGTTCACATAAGAGTTAACTAAAATTTCTCATGATGCCAGTTGCCATGAAAAGGGCAAGAAAACTTTGATCCAACAGTAGTTACACACTAACAAAACAGTTTTTCAAGTCTCCCCTATTACTGATACAATTATTAATAGTTTGTGATCAATTTTTACACGTTTGCATACATGTATAGCAATAAAGGCATAAGGAACATTAAATATCTTAAGTCTTCTTTACAAACTGATGTCACACCTGTACAGTAAGTATTCTTTTTCCACACACACAAGCATAAATCACATGAAACCATTGTCATGCAGCTGGGTAGGTGTACACATTCATCAAAAGCAGTATTAAAACAATGACATAATGAACCTGGCTGAACCAATAAGCAGCTTGATTCACTGGGGCTGTCCATTATATGATATTCTGTCAGCAATTTATCACAGTTCTTTACATGCTACATCCACCTATAAATCAAAACCTAGAAATAATGCAATTACTTTCTTCTGAACAAAGGTCTTGCCAGAAGTAGATTCAGCTATGCTGTAACAAAAGTAAGAGCTATTTAGATGCAATAGGCAACGTAATGATGGCTCGTAATTATGACTTGACAGTATGATGTAACAGGGCAAAATGAGATTTATAAAAGGTATAGGCACAAAATCCTGCGTAATATCATCCAGCAGCCCAGCCTGTGTTTAGGAGCCTACGAAAAGAACAGAAATTACTGTTCTGTAATTCTTCCAGTGACACCAACGTAAGCAGCATAAAGATTAACACACCATATAACCATCAGAAATAGCTTAAGACATCACATTTTCCCTTTTTTCTTTTGATCTCCCATTAGCACAGAGGATTTAAGTATTAGGAAGACGCCTGAATTTACAGACACTAGTACAATGACAGGTAAATTACAATAAAAGCAATTCTGTTCAGTCTTTTAATACAAGTGAAAAAAAACACCACCCAAAATATTATTTCAGGCAACATAAAAAGCCTCCTACTGTATCTCTACACACATGTCAAAGCAATCAGACCTTGTAACTGCCAGGATCTGCTATATCAAAGTCTCAACATTTAAGGAAATCAATGATGCATATTACAATTAAGACAAATGTTAACATCAATGTCACATGCTGGTTTTGTTCAGTTTTCCTTCCTCTAGTTTGTTTTAAATCATAAGCATTTGGTCTACCACAAGCACTAAGAATTAAGCTACACTCTCCTATTGATGAAAGCGCAAAGCCTCAACCTAAAAAAAAAAAAAAAAAAAAAAAAAAAAAAAAATCAAAATATGTTCTGAATATCAGTATTTTAAAAGGCAACGTTTTCACAGCTTAAAAAGCATTAAACCTATCTTTCAAATTCAATTCAGTTTATGACAGTGCCCAGTATGGTGACGTTGAATCAGGCACTGGATGTATTATTTAATACAGTATCCAGTACATACCTTTTCCGGTTGCGAGAAGGTTCCTGCGTTACAAGGAGTTCTGGGATCCCACAGTTTAACTGTTTGATCCCAGCTTCCAGTCACCATGACATTCACTTCTGGGCAATACTCAACACACCTGATAGGAGCATCATGGGCACCAACAAGGTTTTCTGTAAGAAAACACAATATATTTTAACTTTACTGGCTTACAAACAGTAAGAATGCGTTGAATAAAGAATAAGAAGGATGCACTACTGCAGTATGAATGAACTATTTTCTGACATTCCCATGGGTGTATTTATATGCCAGGAGCCCTTTAAGGATAATTCAGTCTTTGGAAACATAACTTCTGCAAAGATCAGGATTATTAAATTGGAACTGGTCTTCTGAGATTATGAGAGAAAGCTAAGAATTTTAGGCAGCCACAGAGAGATCTTCAGAGGTATAAAGAAGCGCTCAGTATCAAATGGCATCACCACCTTTAACACAGAAAGCAACCTGAGCCTGTATGTATGAACATTATGACAAAAGAAAGGAATCAATATTACATATTAATATTAACACAAACACTTCCACAAAGTCATCTACAGCAGAATTCATTTGACCTTTTCATAACATCACTGTGTGTACAACCTTGTTGAGCCATGGCTATTGGCTGGTTCTAGTGATCACTTCTGTCTCAGGCTGAGATTCACTTTTCTCTTTTAACACACATACAAACACACAAAATAAACCAGCTCCATATTTTGCACCAATGAGGCATTGGTGCTGTTGCTTTTGAGCAAGATATAGTGTAAGGCCATGATGTCTGACAAAGCAAAAGCTTTATGTACATTCTGCCATACATATGAAAGATCATTCTTAAATACATCTAAACCACAAACCTTTGAAAAATAACATGCTCAGTTGTACTTCAGCTTAGCTAATTCCCACTAATTGAGACACAGTAACCTAAGGCAGAGCAGGACGATCATCAGAAATTCAACTCAAGGCATCCTACAACAGACATCTACCAAACTTCCAGGCAAACTGCCAAATGCTTCCATGCTTTTAGGAGGTTCTTATTAGGGTCACCAGTTATTCTGCTAGATAAAGACACATGCGAGGTGAAACTCAGTCAGCATGAGGAGTACACAGCTATTTCCTTCCCTTCCATTTTCACCTTCAAATAAGTAAATAAATACACGTGTAAAATACATCAATGAATGTCCATCATGGTGAAAGTTTAAACTCTCAGTTTGGCAGCAACATATTCACGCCTTTTGTTAAATGTGTTATAGAAGAGCCTTCAGGTACACTGAAGTTCTGTATCTCAGCAATCTGAAAGGGCTGCACAGCAAAGGGGACTGCTGAGCACTGACACCTTAAATCCAGATTTAAGCATCTAGTACTTAAATATCCCTCATCTAAAAAAGTGGAAACATATTCTGTTAAGTAAATAAATATGAAGCTTAGGCCAGTTGTTGAGACCACTGAGAGAACTCAAATCTGCTTACCTTGGTCCGTGTTTAAATCATGCATCTTCAGTTGCTGATCTAATCCTCCACTCCAGGCATGGGTAGGATCCTATAAAGCAAAAAAGAGCTCACCTTCTGACATGCATTAAGTTTTCCTGGCTGTAATACATTTAATCTTCCAGGCTCACAACAAAAGACTTGCTTTCAGGAGTTTGGGGAAGATGGGAATTCAGACACAAGGTTAAGATCTGGCCCAGATCTAAACAGGCAGGATACAGAAGCTTTGCAAAATGTTTAAGTAAAGCACTTTGAGCTATATTTTTATTATTTAAAACTAAAAGGCAGTTAAAGGCTACACCAAATTATTTCCACTGTTGTAAAAGCAAAGCACATAGTACTTCTCTTTAAACAACTGCCAGCCTAAACCAGTTCCATCTGACTGAAGCATAATCCTCCTAAAACTAATCTAGAAGCCAGATACCATGGCATATCAATCCACAGCACGACACTATGTGACAAAATGTTCAGTGAAAAAAGGACAAAACTGGGACATTTAAATTGATCCTTAAAACATGCAGTAACACAGCAAGTTACTACAGGACATGTCAGAATAAAATGAAAAAAAAAAAAAAGCTAGTTGAAACCTTCCAGTACACATGTGACACCAAAAAGGCAAAACAAAAAGTGGCACTAATAAACTTGAAGCATATTTCAAATCCAGTGCATTAAAAACGCAGCAATCGGGTATCTGGTATTTGGGAACATGATGCCATGCTCCCAAACAACCAGTATGAGAAGGTGAAAGAGAAGACTAATGGGCTATGGGCACTTATTGGGAATAATGATTTCCAGCTATACACCACCAGTATGACTCTTCGTAAGAAGCATGCACACAATTCACCAGAGCACTGCAGAAACAGCACAAAGCAGCTCAAAATACTTTTGCCTACCACTTCTACCAGGAGTAAATTACTTGTGTGCCTGCACCCTTCGCAGGGAATATCTGTATTTAGGACTAGAACAACATTCATTAAAAGAAGAATAATGGGCAGAAGGTTTTTTTTAAATAAAGAAACAAAACTAGATTTTAGGTGGTATTTCACTATCCCTTTAATTTCAGGCACTGACAATTTCTCAAGTACCTTGGCCACTATAGGTCCATAAAATAATAGTAAATAAAAATCCACTTCCCACACTTACATAAAAAGCACAGTCCAGGACAGCTCCTGTATGCTGATATTTGAGTCTCATGGTGTTGGCAGGAACATCATAGAGCCGGACAGTTGTGTCCCAGGATGAAACAAGCAGAAACTGTGATGTGTTTGGACTAAACTTCACTGATGAAATACCATCATCTGGAGTTTGATTTAGTTTGAACTCGTTTGATCCTGTCATCTGAAGACAATAATGAACAAATACAGTTTTAGTAATAACAAGAACATAACCTAGCAAGTTAGCTTCCTAACTGAGCCATCTTAGAGAGAACTTAGAGCTGAAAAGTTTACCAGCTTTTACACAGAAAAGTTCACAATACCCAGAATTCTGACACACTCTAAAATTCAAGATGCTCATCCCTGTCCAAAACCTCAATAAATTCCTCCTCGCACACTTTTCAAATTTAAATATCAACTATAACGTGGAACAATAATACACTTTTTGTACTGTTATCTCTAAGCTTATATATTTTTACTTACAAATGTATTTTTCCCCACTCTGTGTGTGGCTGTATTTTTATAAGTAAATATCAGTTACTGTAAGTATCAAGAAGTTAACAAAAAAAAAAACAAGAACAACAAAAACAAAAACAAACCAAAACCCACACATGCAGGTAAAAAGGAATGAATCCAATCTGAAAACAAAAAAAAGAAGTCAATTTGTTCCTGATCTGTTATAACCATCGGACTCGCAAAAAAATGGAACTGGATCATCTTTTAATAGGTCTGGGCTTACTGCAATTTCCCTATCCTTTGGCTTCCATAAGTGTTGTAAAATATTTCCAATGAAACAGCTTTAAGACTTTTTTTTTTCCTCTAAAAAAAAAGGAGGTCAGATAAGAAAGGAACAGTTGAATGCCAGCTCAATGATTGTACGACTCACTTCAGAGGACTGCTTAACTTCTGTATGTAAAAATTCAAAAGAAAGCAGAGGCTAAAACCAGCAAATTTCAGTTGGGAAAGCAGTGCAAACCTTACAGACCCTCTGAAAGAAGGAGCTGTACATGACATATACAGCGCCAAAAGCACCAGAACTTTTTAAGGCTTCAGAAAGTCTTAAAAGCACATTTCCTTTTAGCTAAAACAAAAAGAGAAGTAAATTGGCTCAGATTTTCGGTAACACTGTCACTCCTGAATCTGTACATGTAACTGCAGAGGCAAGATTAGATCTCTGAGAATAAGTCAAGAGGGAAAGAACAGATGAACTAGGAGAAAGCTCAAGCTGAGTGCAGTTTTTCTAATTCAGCACTTGTCAGTAACTAAGCAATCAAGTTGTATAATAATGTGAGCACTACACATTCTTACACCTGAGAAAATCCTGAAGTGGGAACTTTAGGACATGTTTTCTTAGATATCCTTCAGAGAAACAAAACCACTATGTAAACACAAAGTTTTTTTCTATATTTAAATATGAACTCTTAAGACTAGGAAATAAAATCATCTTTCTTAACCCCTTTTCAGCTCTGTTTTGGGATACCTGGGCAAAAAACAGGCTTGAGAATTTGCCACGCATTTCTATATGAATACTACAGAGAATTCAGCTGCACCTTCATCAACAGTGAAGTGTACCACAGTGAGTGTTTCATAGGGATGTACAACACCACAACCTCCAAAGGAATTCAGAACAACTACAAGGCATGCTAACTGCCTTGTCTCCTTGTGGCAGAAAGCTAAAATGACAAAGAGGAGTACAACAGCAAAAAAACACCTTAAAAGCAATCAACAAACAGCACTCCAGGAGGTAAAGTTACTTATGTCAGAAACCTGGAAGAGCCTCCCAAAGGTAATTTTAATACAGGAAAAAAAAGAATACAAATATCAGGATGTAAGCGCATCCTACCTTTTACATGTGTTACCAACAAAAGAGAGAAAATATTAAACAACGAAGTCTGCACAGTTCCACAAATGCAACCGCCTCACAGTCAGGACTGCTGAACATTAACTGCTCAGGCCCACCTCAAACAACAAAGTCCTGTTAAAATGTTCAACCACCACAAGAGATAACTCATTTAAAAAACACATTACAAGGAAGAAACTGCTAAAACTGTGATGCTGACTTAACTACGTGATGCACTTTTACAATTCCATCATAGAATCACAAAATGGTTTGGGTTGGAAAGGACCTTAAGATCATCCAGTTCAAGCCCCCTGCCATGGGCAGGGACACCTCACAGTAAACCCTGTCACCCAAGGCTCTGTTCAACCTGGCCTTGAACACTGACAGGGATGGAGCATTCACAACTTCTTTGGGCAACCCATTCCAGTGCCTCACCACCTCACAGTAAAGAACTTCTTTGTTTCTAACCTGAACCCATTACCCCTTGTCCTATCACTACAGTCATTCCCAAAAGCTCACTTTTTACCAACACAGATGAAATCGGTGCTGTTATAGCTCTTCAACATAGACCCAGCCTCCCCACAGTCAGCTAAGCGGTGAGCCTCTCGAACAAAGCAGGCCGCCCTGCTGAAAGCCTCAGGGCGAGCAGCCTGTACTCTGACGAAGAAGAAACCACTAAAAGTACCGTCTTCATCCTGCAAGGGGTTCCTCTCGCCGCTCCACGCACCGTCAAGGAAAACCTCTCTCACTGCAGCCGCCGCGGACCCAGGAAGCACGGAGGAGTCAGAAACACAGCGGCTCTCGCACTCCGGTCCCGGAGAACCACGCCAGGATGCGGGAGATGCTACGGCGGGAGGGAAGAGAGTCAGAGGAGAGCCCAAGAACCGAGGGAGGGCCGAGGACAGCCGCGGGAAGGCCGCGGCACCCGGGGCTGCTGAGGGGAGGCAGCAGCCGTCCCTAGGCCGAGGAGCCCGCTCCGCCTATCCCCGAACGGAAGTCTCCGCACCCCGCCCGCCGCGGTCAGAGGCTGAGGGTCCGGGTCCCGGTCCCGGTCCCGGTCCCGGTGGGGAGCGCGGCCTCACCTCAGCGTTCCGCCCGGGCCGCGCGCCTCCGGCCTACCCACCAACCGCCGCCGCTGAGCGGAGCGACAGCACGGGAACCGACGCTCACTCCCCGGGTCTGCGTTACTGCGGCTGACCTCACCCCGTCCTGACCGGGCCGGGTGAAACACCGGCTGGGAGGAGCCGGGGAAGCCTCCTCCTTCCCGCGCACTGATTTATCCCTTCGGATCTGTTATTTCTCCTGTTTTTCCCATTGCCCCTCGAGGCACCCCCTTTGCTGCTGTTAGAAACATCCCCACGTTCGGTACCGGCAGCACCGCGGGGCCCGTGCCCGCGGTTTGGATCCCGCTTCTTGCGGGATTCACTTTTTATTCCACGAACGACGGACTCTGTCTCCGTGGGGATGCACCCGTGGGTGCCCCGGGGCGGGCGGGGAGCAGAGCCGGGAAGCACCGGGGTCAGTCACCGGGAGCTCCGAGCCCGCTGCTCCCACCGCTGCTTGTAGCCAAATACTCCTCAAAACTGCTAAAACCGGCTCCCGTTAACGAAACCGTTTGAGAAAGGCCCTGATCCTTCCAGTCAAGCACAGGACACTGAGCCCCACCAGCCCCGGGGTGGGTACGGACAGGCCCGCCTGGGATTCCCTGCAGGGAGCGGGATAACGAGCAGGTGGCAGGGAAAACCAACCAGACCATCGACATTACACGTCGGTTTCGCTCTCCTGCGCATCCCCTTCCAACCGTGCCCGGCCGGCTGCGGTGCTCCCCCGGGTCCCGGTGCTGCCCGGAGGGAGCGTGCGATCGCGCTGGCGAGTTTACAAACGAGGCTTAAAACGGTTTTATTTTTTTTTTCTTTTTTTTCTGTTTCTTTCTTTAAAAATATTTACAGATCTGAAATAACGCTTTTTTAATTAATTTTGTTCGGTTTCAAGTGGCAGGATCGCGGGAAGGGCACGGGGGTTCCCCCGGTCACCCGGGCTCTCCGTTTGCCCAGTCCCTCCCATTAGTTTCGTTCCTCTGTCCCCGCCGCGGAGGTAAACCGAGACCCCGCACGGAGCCTCTGCGGCGGCCCCGGTCCCGGTCCCGGTCTCGGCCCCAGTCCCGGCCCCGAAGGGGAGGCCGCGGAGAAGAGAGCACTGTGGGTCAGTAGTCGATCTTGTTGTAGAGGTTGTAGAGCGGTAAGGCCGAGAGGTTGCTGCCGGGGTAGTAAAGAGGCGCAGGGAAAGCGATGGACCGGGGCACCGGCACTCGGAGGAGGGAATTGTCCCTGAACACCAGCGGCATCCCCACCAGAGTCTGTGCCGAGGCATGGGCCATATTGGCCGCCTCCAGCTCGGCCGAAAGCTGCCGTTTCCACTTGTTCCTGCGGTTCTGGAACCAGGTCTTCACCTGGGTCTCGGTGAGCTGCAGGCTGGAGGCCAGGCAGGCCCGCTCCGAGCTGCTCAGGTAGCGCTTCATGTCGAAGGTGGACTCAAGCTGATAGACCTGGCTGCGACTGAACACCGTGCGCGTCTTCTTCTTGGCAGCCCCGGCCTGCCGGTCCCCGCCGTCGCGCTGCCGGTCCCCGCAGGAAGGTGAGGCGGGGCCCAGTGTCTTCTCCTTCTCCTCCTTACAGTCCTGCTGGGGGGGCGAGTGGAAGGGTCCCCGCTCCCCGCTGCCAGCCGCCGTTGCTCCGCTCCCTTTGGTGCTGCCTGCAACAGAGCGACAGCACGGAGGTCGCACCGGTACCGGCACCACCCCCGACGCCAGAGCCCCCCGTTCCAGCTGGGGGAAAGGCTGAGGTGAGCCCCTGGCCAGGCACCAGCCGCCTCCGTTACCGGGGGAAGCCACCACAGAGGCCGGAGGAAGCCATCCCCGTCCTTCCATCGAATGGATGGATGGACAGATGGACAGGTGGGTGTGCCCGCCTCGGTGAAGGCAGCCGAGGACCAGGCTGGAGGTGCTTTACAATCATAGAATCCCAGAATGGTTTGTGTTGGAAGGGACCTTAAAGCTCATCCAGCTCCAACCCCTGCCACCGGCAGGGACCCCTTCCACTAGAGCAGCTTGCTCCAAGCCCCTGTGTCCAACCTGGCCTTGAACACTGCCAGGGATGGGGCAGCCACAGCTTCTCTGGGCACCCTGTGTCAGCGCCTCAGCACCGGAACAGGTTGGTGATACCAACCTAACAAGGGCCGGCTGATTTTATTTCATAGCCTTGCATTTCACAGACCGCTTATTCAGAATTAACGCTAAAAATAAAGCCCAGCATCTTTCTTTCCGCTCTGAATAAGCAGAATCTAGGAAAACCGGCGTTATCCGTCCCTCCGCGCCCCTTCGAGGGAGTCAACCCCTGCTTGAGATGGGAAGGGAAAAAGAGAACTCCAAAAAGCCAAACTAATTTTGGCAGAGTTTCTTCTTCCTGCTTCAGCATCAGACTGCGCAAATACGCTCAGACCCGAAAGCAGGGAGGGTGCCACATGGCCCCCCTCCATGGCCCCTGGCGGGGGCCAAGCCCCCTCAGCCCTTCCCTGCGGGCCCCATCCGTCCCGTCCTTCCCGTGCCGGTACTCACCGAGACAGGTGAAGCTGAGGGGCTGGTGCTTGTGGCACGGCTCGGCTGGGCCCTGAGCCTCGGGGCAGAAGCATCCGCGGTGCTTCCAGCTCTCCTCCGGCTCCTCGTCTTCCGAGGAGAGGGAAAGGGTCCGGCCGCGGGCGGACCAGGCGGTCGCCCCCCCGCCGCCCTCCCGGGGTGGCCCGGCGCTGCCGCTGCCCAGGATGGACTGGATGGTGAAACTGGAGATGGGAGCAGCCGTCTGACAGCACTTGCTGGGGTCTTCTTTGCTGCTCATCCTGGGTTCATAAGAAAGCAGACGAGGGAAGCTCTCGCTTTAGATGGGCTCGGGGGGCCGGGGTGTGCGGGGCGGGGGGAGCCTGCTTTGAGCCGGCGGGGGGTTTGTTTTGGGGGGTGCTTTCGGCGTGCCGGTGCCGGCTCTCCCCGCGCCTGCCCAGGCGGAATGCATGCTCCTTCCCCCGCGTCCCTATTGATCTGCGGGCGGCGGGCGGCGGGGCTTCATTTGCATGGAGGTGGCCTCCGCCGCGCCAATCACGGCGGCGGCGGACACGGAAAGTTTGGAAACCCGGGGGGTCCGGAACTAAGGGGGTAGGGAAGAAGAAGCCACGGTCGGCAGGAGCCGGGGGGAACCCCCCGCGGGGTCCGCTCCGCCGTCCCCTGGGCACCGGGGGGATGCTCTGACCCCGCAGCCCCGGGGGAGTAGGGATGCTGAGCCCGCTCTGCCTCCTCGCCCTGCACCGCGAATGGGTGAGAGGGACGTGGGCTGAACTCCTTATGCTGGCCTTGGTGGGATGGGGTGTTGGGACGAGCACCTTGTGCATACCCGTTACCCTTCGATTACAGGATAGGGAAACAAAATCCCTGTGACGGTGTATTGGCGGCCCGGCAGAGCCTGGAAAGCCATCGAGAAATCGGGTTTTCCGCTGCAGCCGGTAACAAATGTCTCACGGAACGCCTCTTGCGTGTTCTTCCCAGGGTCTGCAAGCAGCGGGGGGGTGGGGGGAAGATCAGGGAGAGAGAGGACATCCTCCTCTGCTTCCAAATAAACTTTGTCAGGAGTCAGGGGCTCTTCCCCTTGGGGGAATAAATCAAGGCGTTCTCAGCTATTCCTGCCCTTAGGAGGGGAAATCTGATGGGTCTGTCGTCTCTGTGTCATACGCAATGGGGAGCAAAGGGATAAGGGCTGGGACCCCACGGGGGCCGTCCCGGGAGGGCACAGATCTACTGGCGGGTCCAAGGGACAACCCGGCCCTCGTTCGCTGGGTCCTGGAGCCTCTGCCCCGGGGAGATGGGTCAGAGGCCGAGCCCCGACGGCTGCTTGGGCGCTTCCGTCCCCCGGCCAGGGCCCGGGGATGCTTCCCCCTGCCCTGACAGGAGCCCCGGTGTGGAAGGCATCAGCCCGGTGACCACCACCCTGGGTACCGCACAGCACCAGCCCCCCCCCCCCCCCCGACCCTCCCGCTCCTCCTCCATTCCCCGCTCCGCGATTCCAAAGGGATGCACCTCCTCCCCTCGCTGGCCCACCCGTGCCCGTGTCCATGGGCTGCCCCCGAACCCCGGCCGCTCTTGGGAATCGTTAATTAACGAAGACGGGGCGACTTTCGCAACCGGTTGGGCCAGTGGCCCGCACCCTCGGGAGAGGGGGCAGCACCGGGGGATGCTGGGGGCACCCTGCAGGGAAGAGCGAGGCGCAAGAGCTGCTCCAGCTCGGCAATCCCGGTGGTTTGGGTCTCATTCGTGACCAGACGCAATACCCTTGGCCGTGGCAGGGGGTTTTAACCCCGGGTTGCCTGAGGGTCGTGGGACAGGGGTCCCCGCGGAGGCAGCCCCGATTCCTGCTGCTGATTCCTCCTGCCGGTGCCGTCGTTTCCCCTCTCCAGAAACATACACACACACCCCCCCACCAAAAAGAAAATCAAATCGGGGAAAGCAAAGAATGAGATGGAAATATACAAATCAATAGAGACAAATGTCAAGACGTTTTAAAATGACATTTTCATTAACTCCGAGTCACCATATTATGTCTGGTATATTGAATAAAGTACTTATAATATAATTAGGTATAGCGAGATGACGACTGTTGCCCAGACCAGCGGCATAATCTTTAACTACTTAACTACTTGATAGACTCATTAATGGACTAATTGATTAGGAAAAGTGTTCCAGCTCCTCCTCTCGCTGTGAGGGGCAGGTGCTGTCCTGTTTTACCACATTAACCTTTTCAGTGCTTTTCAACGGGGTCGCGACACATTACAAATGGTCAGCTTTAATCATGATGTCAGCTCATTAACCCGGAAAGACCCCGCACTGAAATACAATTTAAGAAATCGTCCTTCATCCCGTTCCGCTGGCCCCGCACCCCAAGCCCAGCACCCCTCCCGCAGGCGGGGAGCGGGGTATAGGGGCTCCGGATGGGGACAACCGTCGAAGGGGACAAGCCTGGCCTTGGGGACAGCCCCTGGAGGCTGCCAGCCCTCGGCTGTTTCTCGGGGCAGCCCCAGGAGCAAAGAGGGAGAGGGACCGCGAAGCAGCCCCGCTCCCCCGCAGCCCCTCGACTTGACCCCGCAGCGGCACCGCCGTTCCCAGCACCGCAGCACCTTTGGAGCCCACCAACAGCCCTGGGTGCCCCTGGCGCTGTCCTCCCTTCCCAGTGGAGCGGGTCCTGCCTGTGGGAGCCTCCAGGTGCTTGCGGCCGGGCCGAGGGGATGCTCCAAACCGGGGAGGGGATGCGGTGGGCGGGGATGGACTCACAGGGGCTGCGGGTAGGGGTGAGCTCTGCCCGGCCACGGCGATAAAACCACCAGGCTTGCCTAAATTGAGTATTTCAGGTGTTAATGGCGGATTTTCAGGAGAATCCGGAGGGAGGGAAGCCGAAGTAGCTTCGGCGGGATGCTCACCGCCGCTGTCGGGAGGGAAGGACCATCGGGGCCCAGCCACGCTCTCATTACCATCTGATCAAATATTCATCAGGGCAGGGGCTGCCGGTGCCAGTAAAGGGGTTTTGCGTGTGGATGGGGGCGGAGGGGGGGGGGGCGTCCCTCCCCGTCCCGTCGGGGCGCGGATGATCAAGCGCCGCGGCAAAGATAAACTTTGAAAGACAGAGCGAACGCTTAAAGTTTAGATCTCCAGATTATTACAATGCTCGATATTAAAGTGGCCCTGAGCAAGCTTTCAAAGGGAGCCTAATAAAAATTGATCTCCGCTGCTTTTGCAGCCCTCGGAAAATAGGCTTGTTGAGCGGCCGTAATATCGGGAGAAGGTTCCCTCTCAAATGACAGATGAAGTCATAAACAAGTTTGATCTTGGAATCAAGCTTCGATAAATATTAAACACAGTCCCCTTTACACGTGTGGATTATGATATATGGCGCGTCCAAACTTTAAAATAAGGAAATACCAGAGAAAATGATCTCAATAAATTTTCTAAGTATAAACGTTGATTATGTTTCGATTTTCATTCAAGAGCCTCTGCTGCTCGTTTTTTGGTGCAAATGACATCTCGCAATAGGCTTTTGGGGAAAAGGGCTCCCTATTTGAAAAAGAGAGCCCTAGAGGTGTACAATTTATGTAATCTGTGGCTGGAAAATGAATCGTGTAATTTATTGGAAAACAGAAAGTCATGAAGATTGGATCAGCATAGCCTATCCAAGGCCCCCTATCCATCAAGTTCCAATTAACAACCTAACCAGAGAGCTTTAATGTGTTTCCAATCTAGTGGCCTGATAGACTCATCAATTCCTCTGGGAGAAATTAAGAAAATCGACCGCCCCTTGGCGTTGTAGTGTCATTCCTTTCTGCAACTATATGTCAAATTAAAAACACAATTAAAATTTAAACTGTTTCAATCAGAGGGTGCCCTGCAACCTATGTTTCACTTAATAGAACTTTGATGAAAATCTGATGGTTCCACTCCATCATGAAGGCGAATAGAGCTGAGGAGCGCAAGAGATTCTTTATATTTATTTAAAACACCGGAGCTCAGGAGAGCCAACACCAGGTGACCAAACCTGAGGGGACCGGAGGTTGCATTCCCGTCGAGCCGCTGCTCCCCGCGCCCGCCCCGGCGACACGCGTATCCCCACACAGGGGAAAGGACATCCCGTGGCCCCTTCCAGCGCGGCGGGGACTTTGAGACCGGAGGCACCGCTCTGATCCATAGGGATTGGCCATTTGGGGCTGTAAACTGTGCACGATAGGCTCCGGGGAGTCACGGAGAGCCCCGGCTCGGAGCCCCGGGGGATGAGGGCTGGGGAGAGGATGTGGGACCTGCCCCCCTCCGACCCCTCCTTCGACTTCATATCGATGTAAACAGCTTTAGACCTCTCCGACGGGCAACTTTGCCACTTTAACCAGGGGATCCGGCCCCGGGGAGGCGGATTGAGGGCGGCAGCACCCACTGTGCGGAGCCTATGGCACTCAGAGACACGCTCACCCCAGTTCCCTTCGCCTGTTTTCATTTCCCCCATATGTTTGTGGTGATCCCGACCCCTCAGGCTACGATTTCGGGCCAGCCCCGAAGCGACGGGGATGGCCGCGGCGTGTCCCGCCGCTCGGCTCCCGATCATCTATGGAAAGGGTGGGAGGATAATTTGGATGTGCGAGAACAAACCAAGGTCATCAACACCGCCGAAAAGAGCGCAGGAACAATAGATTCATTTGAAACAATATTTTACAGACGTTTTGCGATCAATACGAGCTGAAGCATTATGCTGTACCAATCTGTTAATGCTCTTAATGGTCTTCTCATTCCGTTCGCACACTATCCCGAGTCGATAGAGTAAAGTGATTATTACAGAGACACTTGCAGCATATTTGTAAAGAAGCCCCCCAACACCTATTTTTACCGCTGGTTTAGAGCGGGGTTATTCCCTTCGGAGCGAGGCGTCCCCATCGTGCGTCCCCACCGCAGCCACCACCAATAGAATTAAACATTTCCCACCATCCTCTACCAGAAAATGTGCAAGTTCTCGGATGAGAATCTTCATATACGGAGCAATAATAATGTTAATAAATCAATTACCCACCTGCCCAAGTCCCTCGGCTGCTTGCGGCTGAGGGGCTCTGCTCCGCGCACCCCGGTCCAGCCCCTCCGGGAGGCAAAACTCTTCTGAATCCCCCAAATCTGCAGGTCGGGAAGTTTATATCTTCCCCCGCGCTGTTTGCTATACACAGCAAGCCTCTATTTACTACCAAATAAAAGAAATACATGTGTGTTTCGACCACAAACAGGCGAGCTAGTTCTGTTCAGCCAAGCTCAAAACAGTGGCCGAGAAGAACCGTGTTATCTCCTGAATTGCAAACAAAGGCAGAGATTTGCCGAGCGGGATTGCAGCAGTAAACACAAGTGGCCGCAGAGTTGCCAACAGCTTAGGGAAAACGAAGCAACTTTCAATCCATCCCTCCCAAACATCCCTGTAGAGATGGGGGGTTATTATTAGTATTAGTTCTTTTTCCACCACTCAAAGCGATTCGTTCGCAGCGGTTGATGCGGGATCTCCACTAAGTTTAGGTGAGGAGGGGGTGTATTTACCGTGAGAGCAGTCCCGCTTCTTACCGGAGCTCATCACACGGAAGCGGCTCAGGGAGAGCAGGAGCTCGGTGGGTGCCCAAGTTCCGCCTCATCCCGAGGAGGCAGACCTTAAAACCCTCTCTGGAGCAGTGCTGGGGGGTAGGATGGAGTTTGGGGATACTTTTGGGAAGGCTTGAGGAAAACCCCAGCATCACGTTTGTGGGATGCGGGCAGAGAGGAGCATCTCGATCCGGATAGAGGGGAACGAAAGGAAGCCGGGAAGGTCGGCTGCGGGAGGGGAGCGAGGAGCTGGGGTCCCAGGCCCTCAGCCCATCGTCCAGCTCCACCCCACCGCTTCACAGCCTGTGCTCTGCTGTCGATCCCGCGGCGAGAAGGGGAAAAGCTGCTCTCGGGGCTGAGTTTCCTCCTTCCTTTCCTTTTAATTTCCCCTTAATTAAAAATTAAAATCTTCATTAAAAAAGGAAAATAAAGGCTCCAACCCGACCCCCACCAACCCCACTTCCATCAACCTGCCCCTGGGAAATACCCCCCACAGCACCGCGGTGTGCAGGACGCGCCATTTCCCGCACCCGCGCAAGGGCAGCGCCGCGGAGAGGGCCCCGCGCAGGGGCTGGGGGACCTCGCAGTGCCCTTCCTCTGCTGGGGAAGGACCGGGCTGGGCCGGAATCGTTTTCTGGGCACCGACCACAAATAAATGCGTTATTTTTCCTTGCCGTTTGATAACATCGTGCTGCAGCGCTGTAAAAATGGAAAAAGACGGTATTTGCTATTACAACAATATTTTTAATGAGCTGCAAGCGACTTGTCCCAAAGTTAGTATTGCAAACAGAAAAGGCATCACTCTGTTTGCAGGCGACACAGCGAGCAGCGTATTTTGACTCCGAAACTCTGTTTATTTTTCATTTACGACCCATTGCCAGGGTTTTTATCCCAAACGAAAAGAAAACGCAGGGTTATCTTTTCGCAACGCTGAGTTTTATTTTGATTTCTTTGGCCCGAAATCCTGCCCTCGGCACTATCAACACGTCGATTCGAGCCAATCTGCGGGAAGCGGAGCGCGATCCTCTCTCGGGATAAACCTGTCGAGGGGTTTGACGAGAGGGAAGGGCCTAGCCATGGGCTGGGGGCGCACCCCTGGGGGTTGGACACCCTGGGGTGCCTATGGACATCCCTCCCTATGGCAGACCCCCGGGTGAAGGGGGAGAGAAGGGGAAGGGCAACACCGACCCCCTTCGGGAGGGGTTGAGGAAGGGGCGGCCAGAAGCTATGGGAAACCCCCCGGGAGGCGGCCTCCTCCTGGGAAGGGACCCCCCTAACCCATCCGTGCGAGAGAAGGGACCCCCCAACCCACCCTTGTGCCCATTCCCGGAGGCCTGGGATCTCTTGATGGGGGTTACCCAGGCGCGATGCTGGGAAAGGGCCCCCCCATCGAGCCGCTCCCAGTTGGACCGGGACAACCGGGGAGCCTCTGGGGGTGTCCGGTAACCCCCAGTGCCCGGGTTATTCATGCTTTTTATAGTCTATTTTATTTATATATATATTTATTTTCCTCCGAAGCCACACTTAAAAGAAAACTGATAAGGAACGGGTTTTATTGATGATTTTCTTTTCCACCACAACATTGAGTTTATAACAATATAGGCTGTTTTAAAAATAGGACCGATCCCTAACAGAAAGCGAGAAGGGGGCAGAGAGCACAACCGAAAAGGGGAAACAAACGGAAAGAACTGAACGAAAAAGAAAGGAAAGAAACCGACGCCAACCCTTGGGAAGACAGCAAACAATTGTCAGACAACAAGTGAGCAGACACTGAGACAGGGAGAGACAAGAGGTGTCCACTCCTAGCTTCATTTCTGCCTTAGGAAACCCCACGATGGACTTCAGGAGAAAACTGTACATCCTAGCAAATAAATTAAAATTACCCTAAAGTTGATTGTCCTTCACTTAAAGCGCCCAGCTCACCCCATCTCCCTTATTTATCCGCATAAGCTGATGGTTATTCCCATGCCCTCCTCCTCTCTTCCCACTTCCCTTCGCTTTTAATTCCTTTGTATTCTGGTTTTTGCTTTTCAGTTTATTTTGTACAACACGAACGAACGCAATTATACAACGCTAAACCCCCCTTTCCTCACCGTTCAAATAAAAGCAGTGCTTTACGAATCGTCGTACAATATTGCACAGTTCAAAGGTACAAGAACAATAATAATGATAATCATTATACAAAAAGAAAGCAAAAGGTACAGATTTTTACCCCCCAAAAATACCCAAATAACTTTACAAGGAAACAAAAATAAATCAACCGGAAGACTAAAGAAAACAAGAATTCCAAATATCCAAGTCATCGGTAATAAATAAGGGGCGCTCAAACGCGTTCGGGGGCGTTTTAACCGTTCGCTTTGAGGCCGCGTTTCTTTGCTCGTTATCAAGTCCCATGACAGAAACCGAAAGGTACAAAACCTGGGAAAGCAAAACTCGGTGCCGGGGTTTGCTGGAACGAAAAGCCGCGCTCGGTGATGGCTGTGTCGCGACAGGAGCAGGAGCCTGACCAATTTGGAGGCAGGAGGAGAGGTCCGAAAGGAACAGAAATTCACCCTCCCGTGAGCGTTTGGCAAATGCCGAGGAGCTGCCTGGGATCACGATCATTTTTTTTTTTTCCACTATTATTCATTTTTTCCTTTTTTTTTTCCTTATTTTTAAATTTTTTACAAAAATAAAACTAAAGCCACAGAGACCATCGCGGTTTTCGTCCACGTTTACAAAAGGTGTGACAGCTCCAGGGTCCTCTACAAGTTCCCGCTTTCACTTTCCTTATTTTCCACCCTCCCTCCCCTCCCCTTCCAATTTTATTGATTATTTTAGCTTTATTTTCCTCATTTTTCGTGACTTTTCTCCCAGCACCACCGCCGAGGGGTGTCGCGTTGTGTGTGTCCCCTCCCGCACCCTTCTCTTCCCCCCCCTCCCCATCCCGCTCCGCAGCCGCCGGCCGGGTGAACCGCACAAGCGGCTGGAGTACTTACAAGTGGGCCGGTGACTTTGCGAGCCCCTCCGCGCCCCT
Organism: Pezoporus occidentalis; assembly: GCF_034315485.1. Taxonomy (NCBI): domain Eukaryota; kingdom Metazoa; phylum Chordata; class Aves; order Psittaciformes; family Psittacidae; genus Pezoporus; species Pezoporus occidentalis. Next base: position 4,768,197 of record NW_026915780.1, read on the forward strand.
CCGCGCAGCGGCGGCGGGCGGGCGGGCTCAGACGGGCCGCAGGAGCGGCACGGAGGTGACCACGGGGTGGGAATAGTAGACGGGGTGAGGGAAGGTGAGCAGGGGCTGAGTACCGGGGGCTCCGCCGCCGCCCGCGCTCCCCTCCGCGCCCGAGTTCTCGTGGTAGAGGATGGGGACGCGGACGATGCGCTGCGCGGCGGCGTGGCTGAGGTTGGCCGCCTCCAGCTCGGCCGCAAGTTGCCGTTTCCACTTGTTCCGACGGTTCTGGAACCAAATCTTCACCTGGGTCTCTGTCAGGTGGAGGGAAGCGGCCAGGCCGGCCCGCTCCGAGCTGCTCAAGTAGCGCTTCATGTCGAAGGTGGACTCCAGCTGGAAGACCTGGCTGCGGCTGAACACCGTGCGCGTCTTCTTCTTGCGGCACGGCTTCTTCTCCGGGCTCTCCTCCCTCTTCTTCCAGTCCTCCGCCGTCCCTTCTTTCTTCGCCTCTTCCGAGTCGCTCTCCTCCAGGACGATCTCGTCAGGGCTCTTGGAGTCCAGCTCCTTTTGCTCCCCTTCCGCCTTCAGCAGCGGCTCCGGCGAGTCCCGGTCGGTGCCCGAAGCGGGGGACGAGTCCCTCAGCAGGGATTTCTCCGCGGCTGGAGGGGAAGGACGGGGGAAGGGGAGAGGAATGGGAATAAGGGACACAAAGAGACACCTTCAGCGCCCGGCCCTCGATTCCCGTCGGGGAAAGCGGGTTGAGCCGGCCGGACCCCCGTGCCGCCCCGCCGGAAGGGATGGAGGGGTGGAAAGAGGGGGATCGGTACCTTCCGTGCGGGGCAGGTGGGCTCCGGCCGGCGTCAGGGCGTAAGGGTACCACCAGGTCTGAGCCCGCTCCAGGCAGTGGGCGCTCAGGGCGAAGCGCGGCGCCGGGATCTCGAAGCGGGGAAAAGCGAGGTCTCCCACCTGCGAGAGGGCGAAACCGGCGCCGTCCCCCGCCGCTTTCCCCGGGGGGGCGAACAGCGCCCGCGGCTGCTTGGGGGGAGCTTTGGGGGGGCCGCCGTTGAGCAGGTTCTTGATGTAAAAAGACTCCTTGGGGGGCGGCGGCGGGGCGCTGGGGGGCTCCTGCCCGGTCTCCGGCATCCTCCGGTGCCCGCCCGGCTCCTGCCCGCCGCTGGCCCCGCAGCCCGCGCCCGGCGCGCAGGTGGCGGCTCCCGGGGAGAGGCGCAGCGGGGCGGCGGGGGAGTGCGGCGGCGGGGCCGGCCGGGGGCCCCTCGCATGGGGGGAAGGCAGGGCGGGGGGCCGAGGGGACCCGCGCAGCCCGCGGCACCGGGGGGCTGCTGCGGGCAGGCGGAGAGCCGGGGTCGTCGCTGCCGCCGCCTCCCGCCGCCGCTGCTGCTGCGTCAACCTGGCGCCGGATGCTAATGATGAAATCAAAATGTCATCCAAGTTAAGCGCGGGGAGCACACGGCGATTGGGCACGCACAATGGCAAATGGGATTAGGCGGGGAGGCGGACGGGAGGAGAAGGCTCCGCGCAGCCCCTGCCCGCAGCCACCGCGGCCCCGGGTTCCCCCCCCCCCCCCTCCCCGCCGCTCCCCGCGACGTGCTGCCGTGGCTGGCGGCTGCCAGCGCCCGCCCGTTATTGCCTTTATATAGTCCAATTAGGCGGCAAATGGGGACGGGGCTATTAGCACAAAGGGATCCCGGCTCTGCCCGAAGCACCGCGGGAGCGGCTGGAGGCGAATGGCGCGGACCGCGCCGGTCCGGCCACAAAACCTCCCCTCGCCCCCCGCGCCGCCCCCCGCAACCCTCCCGCCCCGCACCGCCGGTAACAAAAGCCGCCGGCGTCGGGGACCGCGCTCAGCCGGGATGCCCGGCCCTGGCGGCAGCCCGGGCAAGAACGACTTTGCGGGGGGCTGCGGGTCGGGCCTCACCACGGAGCTCCTCCGCCCCACGCCCGCTATCGCAGGACAAGGCCCGGCCGGACACGTCGAGCAGCGGCTTGGGGTTCCAGGGCTCCGGGTCCCGGTCGGACCCGATCCTCCGGTACCGGGGTCCAGCCCCGCCGACGGGCAAAGGGCGCCCCCTGCCGGGCTGCCCCGCGTCCCGGGACGGGCGCGCAGGTAGCGCGGAGCACCGCGCACCGCACAGCGGACCCGGGCGGCGGGGCCGAGTCCCTGCGGGCTGCGGAGGGACCGACGGTAGAGCTGTCACTGCGGCTCTGACAGCGGCGGTGGGAAGGGAACGTCGGTCCCGTTTGGAGAGAGTATGTAATGGAGATGTATGTAATGGAGATCTGCGTCGGGAACGGGAAGGGGAAAAGGAAGGGCAAAGGGAAAGGGGAAACGGAAAGGGAAAGGGGAAACTGAACGGGAAAGGAAAGGGAAAGGGGAAACTGAACGGGAAAGAAAAGGGAAAGGGGAAAGGGAAAGGAATAAGGGAGAGGAAAGAAGGAAAGGAAAGGAAGGGGAAAGGGAAATGGAAAGGGAAAGGGAAAGAGAAAGGGAGGAAAAAGAGGGAAAAAGAGGGAAAAGAGAAAGAAAGAAAAAGAAGAAAGAAAAGAAGAAAAGAGAAAAGAAAAAGAGAAAGAAAGAGAGAAAGAAAGAGAGAAAGAGGGAAGGAAGGAAGGGAGGAAGGGAGGAAGGGAGGAAGGAAGGGAGGAAGGAAGGAAGGAAGGAAGGAAGGAAGGAAGGAAGGAAGGAAGGAAGGAAGGAAGGAAGGAAGGAAGGAAGGAAGGAAGGAAGGAAGGAAGGAAGGAAGGAAGGAAGGAAGGAAGGAAGGAAGGAAGGGAGAGAAAAATAAAAAGAAAGAAAGGAAGAAAGGAAAAGAGGAAAGAAAGCAGGATAAAGTAGGAAAAAGGAAATTGAGAGAAGAGGACAACAGCCTCTCAATTGTGGTGTGCTTCTAAACATGTGAAGTACATGTGAGCTCACGCTGCAAACCCCTCTCCTGTCACACTCAGAGCTACAGACTCAGTGTGTGTATGTGCCTAGACAAGTCTCTATGTTTAAATGGTTTAAAGCCTAGATCAAATATAACAGATTTCTCTTGCAATTCCTTTTTAAAGACCCCCACCTGGCAAGTTGAAATACGACATCTTTTATCTGAATCAAACTTCCCAATGTTAATGCTGACAAAGAGTTCTGCTTCCTCCTGAATGCTTGGGATTATAAACCTAGGGAATATCTACATACGATCATGTGCAATCATGTCATATTTTTCCCTGCAAAAGGGATATTTCATATACCTTCAGTGGACATGATTTTTTTCAGTCCAGAATGATCTTACCTGACCATTTCAAACTGCCAGTGTCATAATGAGGAGCAGTTTAGATAAAAATGGAGGTGCAGAGATGAAAAATCCACATCTTGGGGATGGGGTCACAGCAATTTATAGTTTACAGAAAATTCTGCCCCTGTTAATAGCTGTTTCATTTAAAGGCATCAAGCAAAGTAAAGCTCATCAGGGATTCTTCAAAGAAATGCTCTTTCACTGGAAATACCCTCAACTTGGGTAAAACATACTAAAAATGGGGAAACAAAATAGTTTCTACACAGAAAACAGGCAATAGTCATATAACCGGGGCTCCTGCCTATCACACACTTGGTCTAAAGCTCTATTTCATCTGTTTGCAGCTCTTACATGAAAAGCCAAGGGTGCAAAATTCTTACAGAAGACCCCACTGCATGTTTCCAGTGAAGATTTTGATTTGGATATTAGTCACCAAACTCATTCTGCATTGAAACCCCTGCCCTTTTCCATCGGTCTTTCACTGCTTTGGTAACTGTGAGCTCCTAATCCCTCTGGAGTCTCTCAGGATAAAGACCCACTGATGGTAGAAAGCCAAACAGGGACAAAAAGACCAAACAAGCCTCTGAAGACTAAAGAAATTCCCACTTTGCAATTCTTTATTACAATAAAAATACCCAAGCAATGCTCTAAAAGAGCCTTTCTACATCTTTGTCATTTGAAGCCCATATGTTTTCACATATTAATGTATTTTATTTATGCCCCCCCCCCAGCAATATCCAGACATTAAAGACTGGTATTGACCACCCCCCATGCCCAGTGGTGATGGAGCTGGGTGGATTTTTGCTGCAGTCTTTCTTTATTTCTGTTTGTCGTACCATTCCATTACAAACAGATAATTATTATTTCATTAGTGTTCCAATTCAGAATTAATTGGCTAATTTACACGTGGATCAATTGTATAAATGTGATGTTTGCGATATGATTTAAAGTAATTGTTTATTTTCAGGTTTTGGCTTGCATTGTATTGCAAAGTGATTTATCTCCTTATTTATCCTGTCTCAACACTGTCTCTTCTTTTTCATTATTTTCCTAAGGAGCTGTGCTCTTGCTAAGCTGAAACATGAACCTGTACTGCGTGATTCTGAGGTGCTGCACGCATATTAGCTCCAAAATGCCAAAGTACCTTACAGCCTGCTATGTTACATGCTCACAGAGTGCTGTGAAGGCAGCCCTGTCTGCCTGGAAGAAGTTACCCACCACAGCATGCAATCGTATTTCACACAGATCCTTGTGCCATCTTCATAGCTGTCATAGAATCATAGAATGGGTTTGGGTTGGAAAGGACCTTAAGATCATCTGGTTCCAACTCTGAGTGTCTCCCACTGTAGCCACAGGTGACAAACATCTGTTACTTTGGGTCCAGTTTCCCCTTTTCCATCCTGAGGGGTTGAGGAAAGCACAGTGCTTCATTTCCTTGCTCCTTTGTTTGTCCAATTGGGAGCATGTCCATAGCCCAGCCATGGGAAGGTTCAGCCAGGACTCGCAGGGCAGAAGTGGTGAGGTTTGCATCTGCTTCTGCTCTGACAGGAGGTTTTTGACAGTGGCAGAACCACAACCTGCCATGTCTCTGCAGAAGGCAGCACTTGCCTGCCCGGAGTCTCTCCCTAGACCAGCCCCATGATCTCCTGTAGATGTTTGCAGCACTTGGCCTTAGAGCAATTGGAGGGACACCATGATCCATCCAGACACTACTTGACTTCGTGGCTAACTTTAACAGGGAAGTGCTGAAGTACCTCCTTGCATCAGGGTTTAGATGTTCAGAAAGAAGGGATGAGAATACAGCTTTCCCCATGCAGAAACACCCCTTTCCCAGGCAATCAAAATGAATTCTTCCACTACCAAATCTTATTGTTGCTGTCCAGGCAGCTAAAAACAATTTTGTGAATGCCAAAGATTAACTACTGTTGAGTTTGAGACACTGTCAATGGCTCTCCCCTTCCTACAGCAAACCATTACACACCATCAGACCCTTTGCAAAACCTGAGTTATTCACAGAAATTGCATTTCTCTGTCATTCCTTCAATTGCTCCTGCTGAAATGCATGGTTGGAAACAAACAGAGGTTACCCAGAATAGGGATGCTACTTTTCAGCAAAAGGAATGTCTCTTGGAGGACGTTATTTGGTAAGGATGTTTTATTCAAGACTAAAAAAACTACAAGTGAGTTGTGCACCATAGCCTCTCTCAGCTTTCACTTGGCTGAGTGTGCTGGGGTGTATGTGATGGGAGTGGGTTGAGAGGTATTTTGGAACAGTTAAAGTTGTTCCCTTGTTATGCCTTGAAATGGCATTTTTTGTACTTTTAAATGGAAGGCTTTGTAAGTCTCTGTTTTCCTGAGGCTTCCTGGCAAGCTGAGAGCCTTTCCTGACAATTATTAGAACGTTATGGCACTGCAAGAGAGTGTGCTGTTTAATTTGAGAGATGTTTTATTTCTGAGGCTGATCAGAGTCCTGTGTCTGACTCACAGGCTCATTTTTACAGGAAAGAGGGACAATTTCCAGGTTGTGATGTTTTTTTTTGTGGAAAGGGCTGTTGCAAACTCCATGTAATTCGGAATAAATCCATGAGAACAGAACTGGCGGGCAAATGATGTGATCTAGGTACAGGCTTCATCTCATACAGCACTACACATGTGCTCTATATAACATGATATGAAGCAGTGATGACTCATACAGCATATCCTTTGCTTCTGTCACTGTGTTCTGCCCACCAGTCTGATTTCTAGACAGTATAATCAGCTTTGTGTCAATATTAGCCTCTTGTGCATAACTTAGCACTTTCACAAGTGAACTCTCAGAACAGAGGTCAGCTAAATACACTGGAGGAAATCTCTTGTGGAAAGTATCATTGGAGGATTTCAAGGCAGAACATGGGTTGTTCATCACCTTCACATCCAAATGTAACCTTTACTCTTACTCATCTTAACCCTTTCAGAGTATGACAGGATGGAAACACCCGAAGAAAAGCTTCTAAATCTGAAGACCTGTGCTTATATACCCAACTCAGATTTGTAAACTTTGAGTTATCATGTAGAATACAAAAAAAAAAAAAAAGAAACCAAAATAAACTGTAGACATCAGCACTGGTGAAACCCTAAACAAGCAGATGTCTTTGTGGCCACAAATAGCTTCTTTATGGAAATCCATGAGTGATCTGGAACCACATTTGAAAAATGCTGAGTATTTTCAGCTCCTGCTGAAATCAAAACTTGCCGCAAAGCTGTACAGTGAATGTCTTGCTGGCTAGAAAAGAGGTATTATAATCCATGTGCATCTTTCAGACCTCAAAGCCAAATAATCCATTTGCAGAGAGCCAACAGAGAGCAGACCCAATGTTTGTGTGCACAGCAGCTAGGCAATACGCAGGTTTAGGAGTTCTTAAATAATCATTGATTTCAAAAGTGTTACAGCCCATTGACTCAAAAATCAGCTGCTTATAAAGACTCTCATGTTCATACCAGAGATCCGTGGCAATTGTACAAGAGTTATGCTGAATGTTCACACTGAACATGAGCTGTATTCTGAATTTTATTAAAAGATTCTGTGATCACCCTAATTGCCCTAAGAGCTGTTGTTATAAATGGCATGACAGTCTGGACCAGCTTGGTCTGAGTCAGCAGGTCCCCAAAATTGCTTGTGGTTTTACAAAATAAATGAATAACGGGACCATTCTGTGCTTCCACAAGAGCTTTTGTAAAGACCTCAGTGTGCTCTGCACGTGTTAAAGACTCTGTCTCACCCACCACCCCCCAGGGAAGGCTACTCCTCAGGCAAGCTTAGGAATCCCAAGAAGTCCAAGTGAGGTGGACACCACAGGAGGCTCCTTCAACCTCTTCAGAGCACCAGTGAGAAATCTTATCTTCAGGAATGCAGACAGCTCAGGTACCCAAATCACTCCCACAGTGCACTCTGCAAAACAGAACAGAGAAAAGGAAGTTTCTGGGCTTTTCTTCCACACAACATTTCTGTACATTCTAGGGAAGACCCTATCCTAGATTACATATCTTCTTATTTCCACTCTTTCTATGTATTATTACAGGTGCTCAAACCCACTTAATAAAGCACCAGAGGCCAAAAAATGACTGCACTGGGGTAAGAGCTCTTTCCTCCAAAGCTAAATTCCAGTTCATCCTCTTTGAGTCATAACTTTGCATTTATGTAGCATTCATCATTCCTTTTGATACATGGTTGAAAAATAAGAAATCTATTTGAAACACAAGCATTATTCAGACAGTATTTGTCATATATTGTAGTTAGACATTAGAAGCACATACAAGAAATTCCTCAGTAATAAATGTGATTAAAGCAATGCTGGTGGAGAGCAGTAGAAGGACTAAATGCACTGCTGTGCAAAACTCCCAATCCTCAACTTCATCAGCATCACAGCCACCATAGTTACACCACTGTTTTCTGCAGAACAGGAGATAGTCTTTGGCTTTAAGTCACAGGGATGTGACCAGTTCAGCTTTCCAGTCCAGAATGGTGGCTTGAAGCTCCTTCCTCATACAGAGCTATGAGAAGCAACCAAGAAGCACTAACAACACTAGCTAGGAACCAAGGATGACTTTTTTACCTGATTTTATATCAGGTAGATTTTTGGCTTGTCATTGAGGATCCACAAATACTATCAGAAAAAAAACCCAAACCAGTAAAAGGGGACTATGTACAACTGAACATCATGTTCAAGGCATTAGACAGGGCAATTATCATTATTATTACAGTAATGATGTATGACAAAAAGTGGAAAAAATTCAGCTTGCCATGAAATGCAATAGATTTAAATATTGTTGAGTATCTACAGAGCAATAGGACTGAAAAGACAATACTGCTAACATAGTAAGTAAACACCACCTCTTTCTCCTCAGCAGCCTGATGTGTTCTTACACTGTGTTGTCACTCAGAGGATGAGACCTAAGTTAATTGTGTAATGCTGTCATAATGAAACCCAACCCAAACACTTTTAAATATATTTCAATTTTCTCTAGATCACTGTTGCTTCAAATATTCCAGTCAGGAAAATTGTACACAGTACACACCATGCTGTCATGAGAAGTTTGTTATGTATTGCTGTGCTTGAGAGCTGCAATGGAGTGAAGAACAGAAGATATGCCCAAAGACTCTAGGAAAAATGTGCAGATGATACTCCCCGTGGCAGGGGACTGGAATTGGATGAGCTTTAAGGTCCCTTCCAACACAAAGCATACTAGGGTTCTATGATTGTAAGATAAGGCACTGTATCTTTAGTCAAAGGCTCTGACTTTATTGTGTTCCAGAGACTATGTTTGTAAAGCACTGAAGCTGATCAGAGATTGCAGAACACTGATCAAAATTTTCAGATGTCCTTATAATGCCCTTCACCTTCATAATCAAGCTCTGCAATGATAATATATTGATCGGAATGCTTCGCAGCAGTGTGACACACAGAGGATTATTGATAAGCAGCTCTGAAATTTGCAGGTGACAAACAAAGCAGGGGGAGGCAATTAAAACAGGATCACAGTGCTGCCATGACAATCTTCACCTGGGAAACTTGGGTTGTGTATATTATTCTTAGCAAAATTATTTCGCTTTTGTCTGGGAAGAGATTTCCATGTTAATTTGTGGAGAATTATTGCTATTATTATTATACTAATAGCACAAATATGAATAAAAATACAATATGAACAGGAATGCCAGTACGAATGCTACACTGGTATTACAACAAATAGGGGCACAGACACATGCTGCCTCACACGTACCGCTCGTCTTTGGCCCCGAGGCGCAGCCACTTCAGCACCACGGCCAGCGCCGGGACGCGGTGCGCGGACAACGAGGCGCGGACCTGGGGGATGCAGACACAGGGGCACGGACACGGCGAGTGCCGAGCGTCTTCCCACAGGCTTAGGAGTGGGAGGTCCCATGTGCAACCCCTGACCCTCAAGCTGACACTGCTATGGCAGAACCAGAGCTCCTATGTATGTTCTTTGATGTATAAGAGCGAATGAGGGTGCTACCTGATCCAAGGGGCAAAAAGAAGACTTCAAGGCTTACTGAGAGCGTAAAAGCTCCCAAACAACAAAATAATTAACTGCCTATAAATCATAATCAATCATAGGATCATGGAATGGTTTGTGTTGGAAGGGGCCTTACAGCTCATCCAGTGCCAGCCCCCTGCCACAGGCAGGGACAACTTCCACTAGAGCAGCTTGCTCCAAGCCCCTGTGTCCAACCTGCCCTTGAACACTGCCAGGGATGGGGCAGCCACAGCTTCTCTGGGCACCCTGTGCCAGCGCCTCAGCACCCTCCCAGGGAAGAGCTTCTGCCTCAGAGCTCATCTCAGTCTCCCCTCTGGCAGGTTAAAGCCATTCCCCTTGGCCTGTCCCTACAGGCCCTTGTCCAAAGCCCCTCTCCAGGTTTCTTGTAGCCCCTTTAGGCCCTGGAGCTCCTCTACGGTCTCCCCTTCAGGAGCCTTCTCTTCTCCAGCCTGACCCAGCCCAGCTCTCTCAGCCTGTCTCCAGAGCAGAGGAGCCCCAGCACCTGAGATTCTGAGCTAAAACCAAGACCTTTTGCCTACTGTGCCCTGAGCCTTCACAGGAAAATTCAAGAGGACTACCCCTTGGTTTATTCTAATACCAATGCATTTTACAAGATGTGGAAACCACTTGCCTTCTCAATAGTGTTGGAGCATTGCCCTGTTTACTCTCCAGTTGGTATTTTTTGTACTTCTTAGAGATATATCAAAATTTATGCAGTATGTGTAACTTGGATGAGATGGAAAAGACACTGACAATATTAATTGTTCCATAAATAGGATATGCTTTTTATATCCCTGGTTTAAACCTTGTTATTGAAAAACCAATACCTTGCCATTAGTTTATACTTTCCTTGGCATACAAGGCAGATATATTAGAGTGAATGAAGCTCATAAAAGACTACAGAAGGTATTTTCCACACTCAACTTTTAGGCATGGCCTCCTTCTCAGAAGAAAACTTTCATTTTGGAACATTATAAGAATTCCATCTGTCTGCAAAAATGCATGAAGACCCAGAAATGACAATGGACCAAACAGAAAGGACCCTCAGCTTTTAGGTCCATGAAGAGAGCACCTCTTCATGCAAGCAATTCCACTGACTCCATAGACCTGCTTACACCAACAACTGCTGGTGCAGAGGGATGAAGTGCTCCCCCAGTCAACCCAGTAGTATGTGGGTCTCTTGAGGCAAATCTGCCTCATAGTCAGACTCAGCACGAAAAATACCTCTTTCCTGCAGTGATCTTACCTGGATCCAAGAAGTTAGTTGCAGAGCAAGGGGTCCAAGTGTGGAAAGAGGAGCAGTAACCTCTCCCAAAGGCAGTGTATGATGGATAGTTTCAGACAAGGAAAATGCTGTGCAAATTAATTACTGGAGATCTTGCAAAAGTTTTTCACCTAAGCAATGGTAAAAGAAATTACTGAGAAATCTGTTTGCATTGCTATGGGCAGTAGTAGTATGGGGACCAGATGAAAAAGACCACCTTGATTTCAGGCCCTGGAGTAGATATCCTCCACCCTTAAACTCCCTGTGATCAGCAGGAGCAACCTGGCCTAGTGGAAGTTGACCCAGCCTGTGGCAGGGGGTTGGAATGGGTGATCTTTAAGGTTCCTTCCAATCCAAATCATCCTGGGATTCTAAGATTCTAGGAACCAATCAGATTGAGGGAAGAGCATCTGCACCCCCCAGGAAATAGTGCACTTTAAAGAGCCATGTTTCACAGCAACTTCAGCCCCAGGTGTGCTAGAAGAAGTAGTGCTCAAAGCAGTCTTCTCCAGTGGCTCTGGAAGGCCTAGACAGAAACCAAAGGAGAATTGTTGCAAAAGCAAATGTGATAACTGGCAGTCTCCATGTAAAAGTATTTCTCTTAGTCATGTTAATCTCTCCACTAGGCTCTAATCTCTAGTTAGAGAGCAGAGTGCATGCCACCCATGGTAGCAAGGCTGACATAGCAATACACTTCCGTCACTCGCAACATCTGTTGAGCTAATCTGAAACACCACAACCAAATCCCACTTCCAGCAACGCACACATTTGCCTTTCTCCTCAGCCTGCCAATTCTAATGACTCGCAAACAAATAAAACCCTTCCTCATGCTCCAGGTTTCCCTGCCCATTCTCCCTCTGAGGCTATGGGTTTAATTTCACCATATCACATTCTCCTGGCAGCAGGATTGCAACTCATCATGTACTGTGGGAAGTAATGATGATCCAGAAAGCAAACGAAGGTGGGCAGTGAAGGAGAAATCACTTATGCAAATAGAAATATTTGCAATAATGATCAACAGCATGAGAAAGAATATAGGCAAAATCACATTAGGCAAAGGAGCTTCATTTCTAAAATGTTCCCTAAGTGCTAGAAATCTTCCCATCTTCATCTTTCCCTTTAAACTCTGTCATTTGTACAGCCTATTAACCTTTAACTTTATGACTATCCTAACGTGAAATACTGGCAGCATTTAAGTCTGAGAATACTAGAGACCTGCCTTCCTGGTTGGCAACAGAGGTGAAGCACGAAGCACTTTCTTTTAAATCAGTCATTTTTAATATCAGTCATACACACACACAGCATCAGGGACACTATTTTTAGATTCACGTGCTGGTGTTACTTATAATAAATGCTTTACAGGCTCCAGTTATCTTCCCTCAGAGGTCTTGAAGTTTTCTTCTTGTCTGTCCTCTCCCAGTTCATCACCCTAATTTAGCCCTTCATTCTGCTCAAAAGCAGAAGAGCAAACCAAATTAAATCACTTCCTTCAAACTCTTTCCTATTCTTCCAAAGACAATGTAAAATGAATTGTGTTTACAAGAGCTGCTGAGGAGTTGAGGCTCAGACTTCACTGTCTGAAGCACTAAACCACTGTTTCTCTGGCCAGTTCTACCCTGAAGACAATGTGCTCTAGATGGGGCAGGGGAAGGAAGGGTGATGAAGTGACTTCCAAAAGGTGGTGAAGACAAAGTGGCTCCTCTGGATGATGTGTGCCATAGCAGTATCAATCACACTTGAGGCAGGGGATGAAGCAGTTGTGTGGTTTTAATGGTTACCATTATTTCAAACCGTAAAAGTGACAAGAAAAGCTCAGACCTGAGAACAGGAACTTCTGTTGTTTATATTGAAATCTCTGCAGTTAAACAGCACATGGGGATGTCAGGGGATGATCCATTGGGAAGCTCCCCAGTGACTGCCCCTCTGTCTGCAAATGCCTTCCTCCAGGGCTAGACATGGCCCTACCACGGTACATCACTGTGGCCTGGGGGAGCTTCCACAGAGAGGTCTTGGTTGGGAATAGCAGCCAAAGTTGTTATGCTGATGACCGAGAAACCATTGTCTCAGAGGGGAATTTATTTACACAAAGCCTTCCTCTTTTCCCTTGCTCTTTCAGACTCAGAAAACCTTCAGGAAGCTCAGCAGGGAGCCCTGAAACAACACTTAGAAGCGAGTTTGCCAGGGAGAAGCCCATGCTTCTGTCCTCAGACAATAACCAGCTCCAAAGCGTGAGTGAGACAGGGTCTACAGTGCCCCTGGCTGCCCACCCATGCCCTGCTGGGTGGCTCAGGTGCAGGAGGAAGCCCACAGCTGCACAGATGTCCCTCTCTGTCAGCTCCTATGTAGAGTGCTCCCTTTCCGAGTGAAGGATATGAGCAAGGGACTTGGAGCAGTGCCAGTGCTAGTGCATTTCAGCTGCACCAAGGGTTTGGACCTGGAGATTTTACTGTGATGAAAACTCTGAGTTTTCACTCCTAAGAAGAGATAGTGAGGAAAACAGGTGGCTCAAGGGTTCTTCTGCTGTGAGAACTGCTCTGCTGAACCTGAAGAAGGTCTGGCTTTCTCCCCTCTTACACTGAACCTGCAGGTTTGCTTTTGTGTAGAGATGAATAGCCACCAGCCCAGGCTGAGCAGGAGTTTTTCAGGCTTTCTGGCTATGGGTTAAATTTAATCAAGGAAAATAACTACATGGGGACATTTAAAGATTTGAGCAAGACTCAAAAGGAGGGAATGCAGAGTTAAGCTTTCTCTTGCATCCTGCGCTTACCCTGTCTTACACAGTGCTCCAGCCTATCCTTTCTACTTACATGAATGGATTTATCAGGTTGTAAAGGAAGGAGACAGCATTTATGTTGGTGCCTACAGACATGACTGGATTGTGCCTCCATCCAAGGCATCCATGAGGTGGAGCCCAGCACACCCTGCAGTGACAGTGGGCACGTGCCACGTCACTCAGCACAGCCATCACACACCCATGTGTGCCTCTGATCTCAGGACTCATGCCACCTCCTGCTCCCACAGAGGCCCAGGACAGTCCCCAAAACTTCAGCAGGATTTAACCATCTCATCATGAATCTGCTTTTCTAAACCCCAGCTGGGTTTAGAAACAAGTTTAATTTAGGTGCGCTCTTAGGCCCTATCGATTTTAATGTAACAATAATATGTTTAAAACTTAGCATGTGTTTGACTGCTCTGGTGAATAGCAGCAGACTGATGCTGGTGCTTACATGCCTTACATGACCCGGTGCCTGGGAATGAAATCAGGGGCACAGCAAGAGAATCAAGGGGGTCCGAAATCAGATGATCCCAAATTCTTGCTTTTATTTGGAAGCAGATATAGTAACCTAAAAGGAAGGGAAGTATGAATGAACTGGGAAGGGAAACTACATAAAGCTTCTCATTCATTTAGCTTCTACTCTCAGTTATCCCATTTGGGGCATTTACCTAAAGTTTTCATCTTTCCAAGTCTTGTTTTATGGTTAGTATAAGGCCAGCCTGAAAGATAATATATTGCGACTGCTATATTATTTATTTCAAAGCCAAGTTATTGATTATTGCACGCTGAAAATGACAAATGGCATCTGAGAAAGGCACGGTCAGCGAGTTCTATTAAAGAAATGATAGTATTGCTCATGGATTGTTAAAAGGTTCAGTTTAGGTACTTTATAGGTTTATATCCATCACTATTTAATGACCAAATGATGAAAAATATGAGTCACGAGAACAATTTCTTTCTGT